>NC_079228.1:28108119-28132223 GCF_029633865.1 Lampris incognitus
AGAGAGGATGAGGAGGGGACACAGAGAGACAGTGGGTAGTGCGTGGGAGAGTGATAGAGTGCGAGAGTGAGAGAAGAAGCGAGCGAGAGATGGCGGCCACTCTGCCGTGTTGTCAACCTTTGAGAGATTTGTTACTGGGGAGAGGATTATGTAGGCTGGGAAATGGGGGGGGGGGTGTGTTAATAGGCCGGGTGTTGAGGAACGTGACAAAGGCCAGCATGCTCCAGCCTCTCCAAAAATCAAAAGGGCTGAACAGCTTACACCGAGAGCGACTCGGTGATGTTCTGAAGAATTAATTGACGGCCCTCCGTCCATGTGTCTGAGTGTAACCGTGCACACATGAGCGTTGCGAAATGTTTTTCCTCCTCGTTTTTGGATCGTGATTGCAGTTGACTTCAGTGCTTTTCATAAATTTACATGACATGAATTATTCCCCTTGATTGAAAAGGACGTATATGACTTGCCGTAAAGCTTCTCTGATGCAGATAAGATGCGTTTCTGACAGAAACGCAGCAGATCTGTGCGGCGGCCTTCGTTCGCGGGCATGTTTTTGTGGACCTGTAACCTGCTCAGTGTCCGTGGGTGTTTGCGTTCCCCTAAGTGCGTCGGCGCGGATGTGGTTGGAGGTGGAGGTGCGCCGCGTGGCGCAGTTTGTTATTGCCAAATCGCTCATGCGTGTCACTAATTAAGATGCATAGCAATCCCCCCGTGAACGTCGGTGTCGCTAATTATCAGACAATGTAGTGCTCAGCAGATATGAGAACTGGCAGCCTCTGTAGTCGTGTTACCAACCTATTACGGCTACAATTACCCAGTGGCTGTCAGTCTCCCTCGGCAGGCCTCGCCTTCATTTTTCTTTTATTTCACTCATCCTCTGCTTTCATTATCTCCTTCTCCGTCTCCCTCTCCCCTGTCCTCTCTGCAGGCTATGGGTTCGTGGATTTTGACAGCCCGGCTGCAGCGCAGAAGGCCGTGTCGTCTCTCAAAGCCACCGGGGTGCAGGCCCAAATGGCCAAGGTAAGAAGCGCTTCAGATCAAGTTGGCGTCGCCTTACAGAGGTGCGCGGTGCGCTTTAGCCCCCGTTCACGTCTTAGGGTCGGTGCAGTCAACACGTTGGGGGGGGGGGGGTAGTTGATAGATTTCAGAAGCCCCCCGTACTGAGGAACTGAGCTGGCTTTGGCGTGTGAGCACATGTGTGTGTGAGAGGTAATTCACCACGGTTCTGTGCTGATCAGCGACCTGCGTGCTCTCTCGCACACTCACCCCACATACTGTTTAGTGAATACGGGCTGTTTGTGTGCAATGCATTTAAAGCATTATATGTGGCGGCGGTTCAAAGGTTGTATATGGCCAGGCGGGAGACCACAGGGCACCTTTCCACACAGGTCTGTTTGGTCTTGCTACCGCTCTGTCCCACGTCTCCATGCTGTTTACTCTACTGAGGCTGACAGGCCAAGGCCGCAGCCGCACACAGGCCTGTATCTGGACTTGATGTTTGTGAGTTCATCCGTGTGTGTGTGTGTGTGTGTGTGTGTGTGTGTGTGTGTGTGTGTGTGTGCGTGCATGTGTTTCATATTGTTTAACCCAAGATATCCATGCAGAAAGTGTTCCGGGGATCTGTGGTTGTATGTTTTGGCCCAGATCATTTTACCCTCCATTTTCTCCTTTGTTGTGATATAATGTAGATAGTGTGGCACCTCAGCAAAACTCCTGTCTGGGGGGGCGTCCGGGTGGCGTAGCGGTCTATTCCGTTGCCTACCAACACAGGGATCGCCTGTTCGAATCCCTGTGTTACCTCCAACTCGGTCGGGTGTCCCTACAGACACAATTGGCCGTGTCTGCGGGTGGGAGGCCGGATGTGGGTATGTGTCCTAGTCGCTGCACTAGTGCCTCCTCTTGTCGGTTGGGGCGCCTATTTGGGGGGGGTCGAACTGGGGGGGAATAGCCTGATCTTCCTATGCACTACGTCCCCCTGGTGAAACTCCTCACCATCAGGTGCAAAGAAGCGGCTGGCGACTCCACATGTATCGGAGGAGGCATGTGGTAGTCTGCAGCCCTCCCTGGATCGGCAGAGGGGGTGGAGCAGTGACCGGGACGGCTCGGAAGAATGGCGTAATTGGCCAAGTACAATTGGGGAGAAAAAAAGGGGGGGGGATCCCCAAAAAACTGCTTGCCCCTCCGCTCTTCACCTACTGCACGAGGAACAGCACACCATTACAACGGGGATCAGAATTTGTGCATTGTGACAAACGTCGTCTGCGTCCATAAGCAGGCGGCACTGTGGAAGATTAAATACATGGGTAGACAATAAGAGGAAAGGGAAGAAGAAAGGAAAGCGGGAGTGAGAGGATAGGGTAAAATAAGCAGCCTGACTTCATATTAGATGTCGAAGAACAGTCCAACACACAGGCCTGGTAACATACCCTTGTTTATATGCTTCTCTCTGATGGAGATACTGAGGTGTGACATTACCTAATGAGGATAATGCCAGAAAAGTTTGCAGCGAGGCTCCCGAGGCAGACGGAGTCACACAGGCTGCCGGTGCTTTGTTCGTTTGGACACACTCGTCCTGGTTGATTGCATTAAGTGCAGCAATAGCACGTACAGAGGTAAACAGATCCAATCAGCAGCTCCGTGTTCACGCCGATGCCCCCACAACCTCTGGCAGTCTGCACAGAGGCACGCAGCCAATCAGAGTGAGAAACAACAGACTGGGATGAACAATCACGCAAATAGTGAAATTTGATGCTTGGTGTTAACCGCCACAGGTAGAAAATGCCCATTATCACAACACTTTACCGAGGGAAAGAAGAAAAGAAAGCCACTTTATTTTGTCATGGTACAGGTTACAATGAAGTTCTGCATTTAACCCGTCCCTATTGTATGGAAGCAGTGGGCAGCTGCAGTGCCCGGGGACCAACTCCGGTTCTTCTTTCTATTGCCTTGCTCAGGGGCACAGACAGGAGTATTTAACCCTAACATGCATGTCTTTTTGATGGTGGGAGGAATCAGGAGTACTTTGTTTATCGTTTCATTTCATGTGCGCAAGTGCATGAAATGAAACGAAATGCCGTTTCCCCCCAGCCCTCAGCAGTGCAACATACAGACAAAAACACATTCAAGAACACACATATTCAAACTAACACATATTTACAAACTAAAAATTAAAAAAAATCACTGTCCAAAGGAACAAACTGGAGCACCAAGAGGAAACCCATATAGACACGGGGAAAACATGCAAACTCCACGCAGAAAGGACCTGGGACAGCCTGGGGTTTGAACCCAGGACCTTCTTGCTGTGAGGCAACAGTGCTAGCTACTGGGCCACCGTGCCGTCTCAAAACAGAACATGATGGCACGAAGACTGAATCATAAATTAGTAATAAATTCGTTTTTAAATCATTTCATTACATATTTTATGTACAATATATTTTTGCACGCATGTGTATATATATATATATATATATATATATATATATATATGTGCGTGTGTGTGTGTGTGTTCATTTTTTTGCAAGTCCCTTTGGTAGTCATTATGTAAACTTACCGAGCTCTAACAGCAGCTTGTCAAACTGCTTTTTCCTGTGTTTGGCCGTATCATTAGCCTGCTAAATTGGAAGCAGAAGAGACAAACCGTTTAAACAGGGCACGCAGTGTCCCTATGAGCCTGGCTAATCTCCACAGTGAAGCTAGCTTAAAACACACAGATGCACAAGGGCAGGGGCAGTCCACCAGAAAACCACCTGGGGGGAGTACATCCTCATCCCCATTTGGAGAATCTCACGCAAACGGTCGTCTTGTCAAAGGGCCGCTGGTATTATAGACCATCTTAATCACCCCCAGTAGGGAAGAATTTGAGCCACTCACCTTGGGTCATAGGTTCAGGCGTCTGCGGGCTGGCTCAAACAGACTTGAGATTTACTCCCCATGCTGTAAACCTGCAACCTGCAGCAGCTGGACTGACCTGCTTGTTCCCCCACTCTCACGGTTGTCTTCAGCTCCTTGAACCGGTCTGATGATGTTTCCGTCGTATATTTTTTTGTATAGCTTTTCTGTTGCAGTGTACGGCGTGCAGTGTAAGCCTTCCATTTTGGACAATTAAGTGCTACAGATTTTGCAAGCTCTGAACATGTTTATGGTAGGGATGTCCCAATCAAGTTTTTTGGGATTGGATCAGGACATCCCTAGTTTATGGCCATGATGAGTTTTACATATTTGTCTGTCTCCTCGGTCGTCAGGCTGCAGAATTGTGGGGTTAACTTAAACAGGCACAGAGAGAGACTGGTAGTACGGCTACCAACACAGTGGTACCCCACACAAAAGGCGGCTCTTTCATTTCTCTAGATGGAAGAGCAAGAACGGTTGCTCTTTATGGTTGGCCAGTCTGAATTAAGGGCATAAAACATATAGGGGGATTGACAAGAGAAAGAAGCACTACACGCATGTGTAACCTGGCAGGTGCTGTGTTGGAAATGTGGGTAAGCATCCAATGGGAAAAAAGCAGTGCCAAGGCACTTTGTCTGAGGTAAATTTAAAAGCCTTTGTCTGCAACGACCTTGGTACTGCTTTTTTTTTCTCCTACTTACAGGAAACTCACATGAGAGGAAAGCCAGGCAGAGTGCTCATACTTGACATCCAGGAGTCTATTTCTTTTCTTTTTTTTGTTTTGTTGGAATTTTCCCCCTTTTTCTCCCCAATTGTATCCGGCCAATTACCCCACTCTTCCGAGCCATTCTGGTTGCTGCTCCACCCCCTCTGCCGATCCGGGGAGGGCTGCAGACTACCGCATGCTTCCTCCGATACACGTGGAGTCACCAGCCACCTCTTTTCACCTGACAGCGAGGAATTTCACCAGGGGGACGTAGTGCGTGGGAGGATCATGCTATTCCCCCCAGTTCCCCCTCCCCCCCTGAACAGGCTGACCAGAGGAGGCACTAGTGCAGCGACCAGGAGACATACCCACATCTGGTTTCCCACCTGCAGACACGGCCAATGTGTCTGTAGGGACACCTGACCAAGCTGGAAGTAACATGGGGATTTCAACCAGCGATCCCTGTATTGGTAGGCAACAGAATAGACTGCTATGCTACCCGGACATCCCAGGAGGCTATTTCTTTACTTGTACATGTTTCTATCAGTGCAGTGATGAAAACAGATGAGAATAAAATAGTTCCCTCAGAATAGTAATAATGGTGGTGATGATGATGAAGATGATGATGATGTTGATGTGATGCTCTTAATTGATCTGGTCTAAAACCACCCTCCCAAATTTCGTTTTTTTTTTCCCTCCTATAACCTAACCTTAAGCCTAAGATAATGGAAGTTGCTTGCTGCACTTCCTGAAACTTGTCAGTTAACCCCAGCCTGATGAATGGAGTAAACAAAATCATGCTTTTGCACTTTGCTTGTGGCCTTTTTTGTCACTCACTGATGAGATGGAGAGCAACGGTGGTGCTAGCGATCATGGCGGGATAGACGATAACGATGAAGGTGGCCATTATTATAAAGGAACGGGATGGGATCTGACAAGGGGAGATGATATTCCACACACCGCTCAGGTGTGCCATTTCTCAAATGCACCATTTGGCCATTTCCTGCCCACCCGTGTCCTTCCTCCAATATTTATAAGAGGGCAGGCTCACAGAATACAGATAAGGAGCCGCGTTCTTTACCCATTTCATTTTAAGACCATACTTTGCATTGCTCCCCTTTTTCTCAGTCAATATTTTCACGAGAGAGCCTTTTGTCCCCATACAATACAGCTGACCTTTTTAAAAATGTTTGTTCGCATTCGTGTGTGTGTGTGTGTGTGTGTGTGTGTGTGTGTGTGTGTGTGTGTGTGTGTGTGTGTGTGTTTGTGTGTGTGTGTGTGTGTGTGTGTCTAGGTATCTGAGTGTGTGTGCGTTTTCCTATTACCATATGCACATCAAAGTTTATTTTTGAATGCTCCCTATTCTGCCCACATAAATGGAGAGGCCAACATTCTGCGCTGTAGCTCTGTGCCTTTATTACACTTCTGAGAGACATTTAGGGGGAGTTTGGTTTATAGACTCTCTCTCTCCCTCCCCCCATCTCTCTCTCTCTCCTCTCCTGTCTCTTTACCTGGCAGTGCTACTATCACTCTTTATTCTACTTCCTTATCTGTAATGACCCTCTTTCTCTCTCTATCTAGCTATCTGACTAGCTAGCCAGCTATCTGTCTCTCTGTCTGTCTGTTTAGATGGAGGCTTTTCTTGTGCAGCTATGGATGCATTATATATTCTATAGACACAGATCCTATACACACTGCTCACACAGTGACATAGACACATTATCCCTCCACACAAAAAACATGGAACACACACTAACTCGCACATTCACAAGCGGATTTGTATTCACATCTGCCATGTGCTCACCTGCCAAACATCCAATGAGGGCAGTTTATTCCCCTTAATAATTAACTGCAGACTGTCTGTCTGTCTGCCCGCATCGCCTGCCAAGGCGTCTCTGACACCCTGGCATCCTTCATGGGAACGCGTGACGCTCCTTCACCGGGGGTCACGTGAACATGATGTAACAGTCGAAATTGGGAGGTGTACCTTAATTAAGACTTCTTTTTTTTATTGACAAGAATACAAACGATACAGGAACATTGTACATATATATCATCAGACCAATCAACTATAAACAACCTTACACCTTTACATTCGATGGCCATAACAAAAGTAAATAAAGAAAGTGAATGAACTGTAGTATTAACAATGATAATGATGACAATGTTGAACAAAAACAAAGCACTTTTGCCAGGGGGTAAATTTACAGAGTACATTAAGTGAAAATTTTATAATGTAAACTAGCATTATATGTTTTGACTGCTTTTCTGTTTGTGCTTCTGGAAATGGTAAAGATATATTTCTCAATTTCTATAATTAAAGCAGGAAAGAATGGTTTATTATTTAAGAATTTACTTTTATGGGTGTGACATTTTGCAAAAAAAAATAACAAGCTCTATTAAGTAAAATGTATTGTTACTTTCACTATTTGTGTCATGGAAACCAAACAATACATATTCCCATTTAAGGGATTTTTTAAAATTATTTTTAGACTTTAGATATAATAAAAGCATTTAGTTCCTTCCAAAGTTTTCTGGAAAAGGTGCAGTCCCAAAATTAAGATGCGCTTGCCTGGATGCGGGAGAGGCTGCGTCATCAGACGGCGCCATGTGTTCTTTGATTTAGTTGAGTGACACGCATGCGCTGAACGGACGCGTGTCTCTCAGCTCAGAGTAGCGTGCGGGTTACGTGTGGCCTCTGTACTGTTCATGTATGATTTGGGAACATAGTGCCGTGGCGACCTGGCATCGTATGGTCGATGTATGTACTACTCCGTCGGCTCTCTGAGCTAATCAGTGTAAACTACTAATAAGACACGTTAACCTCTAGCTAACGGGTCTGACCCTTTAGCCGAGCGGTTAGTGATGTCGCCTTGTGGTGCAGTACACCCCGTAGCGAATCCCGCACCGGGCAAGAAAATAACCGGTTACATCAGCTATCCCGGGGCTCTTGCTAACTAGCCGCATGCTGCTAGCTCTCTCCACCTACAGCGAGCATCCAGGGGAGCGCGGCGGCAAGTTTAAATCACAGCGGCTAACTGCGAACACTGTCGACTACACCCATGGGTGGGAGCAGCGCTCGGATCTCGTTCTCCCTCCCACGGCTCCATTTTGTCACATTTGTCTCCCTTCCCGCTACAAAGGAATAAAGGCTTTTGTGCGTCGAGGCTTGGCGCTCATTAAGTAAAACCCTCACTGTAATCAAGTCGCCATTTATTTTTATTTATATCCCCCCCCCCTTTCGCTGGCATCACTGAAAGGGTGCCTTATTTTAAGCACAGCTGTGCAGGCGACGTGGAGGGTAAACTGGAGGTAAGGCAGAGGCATCGCTCGATTTTCTTGTCTCCCTTCGATGTAACTTCCTGCCATCTCTTGCCGCTCGCTCCCCCCGGAATTCAAAATACCAAGGCAGGAGAGATGAAACATTGGCTTTCTTTTGTCTTGCCCTCCCCTGGGGATGGTGACAGCAAGAGGGAGGAGAGGAGCCATAATTAAGACATCTAAAGGACACCCCCCCCTCCCTCCCACCCACCCACCTCCCCGCGTCCCTCTTCCTGTCATTCACCTCTACACATAGCATAGATAAGAGTACTCAATGTGTGTGTGTGTGTCTATGTCTATTTGAGGTTGCCCATTCTTTTTTGCGTGTGTGTGTGTGTGTGTGTGTGTGTGTGTGTGTGTGTGTGTGTGTGTGTGTGTGTGTGTCTGCTTGCATACATGTACAGCCAGGTGTGTCGTTGCACACGTGTTCATATGAGAGGATTTGTCTGTGCAGGTGTGCAGGAATAGGTGTGTGTGTGTGTGTGTGTGTGTGTGTGTGTGTGTGTGTCTGTGTGTGTGTGTGTGTGTGTGTTAGGTAAGTAGGTAAGTATATCTGCAGTTCACTCCATTCTCCATGTCATTTTGTTCAGGTTTCCTCTCTAAGCTGACAAAACTAACACACCGGGAAGACAGAATGATAACAGGTAAACGCCGCGTCTGGCTTCACAGATGCAAACCTGTCAACAAGCCGCTTGCCTCACTCTCCACAGGCTGCCATTTTCCCCTTGAGCCAATCAGACTGAATTATGGGAAGGGCGCCCTCGATTGTGGTGTCTGTGTCGAAGAGGCAATTCCACCTGACAGCTGCTTGCTTTCAGACAAGAGCCAGTCTTTATGGAAATCAACCCCTTCGCTATGCTAGCTGTGGTCAGCCTCTGCTGATAGCACCTGGATGAAAACAAAGCCGTCCTCTTCTCTGCTTACTTTTCCGCTCGTTTCCACTTCCTCTCAGCAGGGACAGACAGCCTAGAATTAGCAGCAGACCTGTAACATCAGACAACGCCCCTCAATGAAGTCATGCCTGCTTGGAGCCAATATGAGCGCTGTGCTATCTTCTTGTCTTTTGTGCAAAGCAGGCATCGTCTCTTTTAAGATGTTCTCATGTTTTCCTGGAAATCTGCATGAATACATGTCAGTTTGTAGTGTGGGAGATTCTTTGTTTAACACCGGCTGCCTCTTCCTGGATGCTGCCTGCCACAGATACCCAGTTTGATTTCTCTGCTTGTTCCACAGAAAGCAGCATGCAATTTGCAGAGGGCGAGAGCCTAAAAGCAGCCATTTTTAGAAGCAGGAGAGAGGTTGTTTGCAGGCTGTTGTAATGTCAGGTGGGAGTAGGAGGCATGGTGGCTGGGTATTTGAACAAATAATACTGGTTAATTGGTGCAACACTCATCATCAGGATCCGGCAAAAGGTTTTTGAATACGTGATTTAAAAACTAAAATGTCAGCAAGCCTTTGAAAAATCAATAATGTGTGTGTGCGTGCATGTTTGTGTATTTATTATGTATGTGGTAGGTTGTCAGTATGTTAGTGACAATACGAAAGTAAACATGAAAGTAAAGTCAGGTAACAAAGACACGCGCCAGAGGGGGGCTGTTTTAGCAGTAGTGTCAAATTACATTCATTGGACAGGCAGGGACTGTGACTCACCCCGGTTTGTCGTCGGCCACTGTCCTTGGTCCGATATCCAATATTTATAAGCCGCACAGAGCATACAGACAGACAGGGAGGCGCTGCATGCCCTTCACTTCTTGTTCACATTACAGAAGGGGGAAATTATGCTAAAAGCATCATTAAAGTGCCTCCATGAAGTGAATCCCAAATGTTTATGATCCGCACTGCTTGCAGCTGGCCATCAACCGACACTAGTCACCCATGGCTGCTTCAGATGGGTTGTACAAGGTGAAAGGAGACACGGTATTCAGTTGTTTCTTTGCTTTCCTTTTCACCCCCTTCTCTCTCTTTCTCTCTCATACACCTACCTCTCTCTCGTTCTCCTCCTCTTAGTCTTCTCCGCTCTTCTATTTTCTTGTCTCCCCCTCGCGTTCGCTTTCTCCCAGTCCTCTCATGGGAAGCATTTCCTGTTGTTATCGGCATTCATATTCGTACTATACGGTACCCTCAGGTGCCTTGCTGTCCATTAGAGACAGTCTTATTCTCCTTCCAGGCGACGCCCTGCACCCTCACGGCTCGGCTTAACCCAGGGTCACCTCGGGGAGGGCTGACGACGCTGTTACAGGCTGCAGTGGAGAACAGCTAGCTTAGGCAGGTCTCAGTACGCAACCGCACCACCACCCCACCCTCAGTCCTCACACAGACACCCACACACACACCCACACACACACACCTTTAGGAGATACAGGTGCACCTTTAGCAGCGCTGATCTCACCTCCATTCCACATGTGCAGCCATGATTATGGTATCATCCAACCCACCGCGGCTGTTTTTGTGTGTTTGTTTGTTTGTTTTCAAGCATATGGTGTCAGGTCACAACGTGGAAAACCAGCTCATTTTACCGTTGCCGCGCGGAAGCAGCTGCCGTTGACAAGGGTGTCATGGCGATTGCGGTCAGTCGAGCAGCGCATCACTCTTCCCTCCCTTGTTTTTTTTTTCCTTTGTTTTTTTTTTAATCATGCGCTGCATATGAATGCAGAATGTATATAAACAGTGCTAGTCAGCATCCAAGCTTGTTTCATACACACCTTTGCTCCTTTTGTTGTCATGTATAGTCTTATCTCTGCATGCTGCTGTAGCTTCAATACGCTCTCCCAAGGTGACAGCGGGGCTCTCTGACAGTATACAACACAACAATCCCCCTTCGTCTCCCTACACACACATGTACGCACGCACACACACACACACACACACAGCACTTTCCTCATTTCCTATCTCTGGGAATAGATAGGGATGCCCATTGGGAGCCGGCCAAATATTTTCTTATTCCCATACAAGCACGATTTGAACTTTCTTGCTCCAACCACCACTGCTAAAGAGAGTGAAAGGTTTTATTTGGTTATCGTGTTTCCAGTGTTCATCAAGGTCATCTCAGCCTGTTATGAGAAAGACATGTTGATTCATTAACAAAGAATGACTTCAACATTTCAGCGAATTTGCAAGATGTTCCCAATAAATTTCCAATATCGTGCAGCTAATTTTGAAAGAACTAAAAACCATTCCAAACATTGTTTAGATGTTGAAATCTTTCCTCCCACTGCCTTAATTTCTTGGAAGAAGTCGTGTTGGCATAAATCAACAGCGGCCTCTTGAAGGCAGCAGGAAATTGTCTGTCAGTTAAGTAGCTGACCTGACTCCAAAGTGAGGGAAGTTTCCAAACTTCTGTGGCGGGGCTAAAGTCACGTTGCAGACGCGTGCATCATTTCTTTCAGTGTAGCTAGCCACAGCGAGGCACCGCACACCTTCCCCTCCCCTCCCTCGCTCGCGGAAGTGATACTTCTGAAGGGCAAAGCCAGCGAGAGTGAGACGGACCATCTGACGAACGCGGGCTCCCAAGCCCCTCCGTTGGCTTGCACTGTCTCCGCCGTCTAATTATGCTTCAATCATCCGCGGGAGCGCCGCGTGTGGTAAATTATTTCACCGAGCCGCGTGGAGACGTGCCGGGCTGAAAATGGGGGGATGGAGGGGAGGGGAGGGGGGGCAAGGGAGTGAGAGAAGGAGTGAGATGCAGATGAAGGGAGAGGAAGAGTGAGACAGCGAGTGGGAGAAAGTAGGGGGAGAGGAAGAAAGTAGAAGATGGAGAGAGAGATGAGGTGACATCCTGAAAGAGAGGATGAGAGAGAGAGAGAGAGAGAGAGAGAGAGAGAGAGAGAGAGGGGAGGGGAGGGGATGGCAGGAGAGATGGAGAGACCTGTCTGCCATCATGTCGTTTCAGACAGTGTCTGCAGCAGGAGACAGGCCAGCACTAATGAACAAAGTTATAAACTTATCATTCACAGCAAGAGAGAGCGAAGGAGCAAGAGTTGTAGCTGTGTGTGTCTGTGTGTGTCTGTGTGTATGTCTGTGTGTGCATGTGCATTTCCGTGTTGTGTGTGTGTGCATGCACGGACGCTAAGCAGAGCCAGCATGCGTAATGGACAGCATCCGCATAGGTAATGCAACACCCATTAAGACTCCGTCGCCACTGTAGAAGCAGGCTAGTATAGAACCGTTACTCTGTATAAATTAGCATACCTTATATACGGGGCAATCATGCAGAAATGATTTCAATTCTTTTCATTAAAATGACAAAGTCCTCTATTAGGCGCTTCTTGTCATCTTTTTCTTTTGTTTTCCATCGATTTCTGATCAGGCCGGGGCACAATAGTGTTCTGAACAAGCCGAGTTTGGAGCGGATGCTTGTTTGTGTTGTGAATGTGTGAACAGGCTCCTATTCTGTTACCAAATTGCCCCCCCATGGCCTTGTGCCCAAATTGTCCGTTTGAAAACGAGCTAGTGAAGGCCTGCGCTCTCAATATGCTCAATGCCGCCGTGCTTGCTTTGAAGCAAATATAAATATGGCTTTTTTTGCCGGTGCGGTAATGGCCGCAGTGTGCAGTTATTAGAATCCCTTTGATGTGGCAACTGTGCCAGCTCGCTCGCTATCTCTGTCAATTGATCTGGCTCCATTAGCAGAGCCACAGAGAGGCTGTTCAAAGGAGCGGTCCTCCACACACCGCGCCGGCACACACCGACCAGGTGAAGCGCTTTGCATTAATTCGCTCAGCCGGCTCTGAGAGAGAAGGCACTCGGCGAGTAGCTGCGAAGGCCGGAAAATCAGTTCAGCTTAACGAGGAAACTCTCGCCAGAAGAAAAAAAAAAAAAGAAGTTCGGTTGAATCCCGAGTTGGTTGGTGCTGATTCTGTGCCAGCTGTGGTCTTACTCGCGATTTAGCCGAACGGTTATTTTCAATTCGCCGGAAAAGATTGCCTTTTCTTCCCCCCCGGTGTGTGCGGTATACGCCGTAGGACCCCTCTACCAGTTTTTGCTTTCCTGTGAGACCTCGATTCGGCTGACCCATTTCAATTTGTCTTCATCAGTCATGCCAATTAACTGAGAGATTAGATTCTCGGCTCTCCCTGCCTCCATCACCCGTCGCTCGATGCAGCCCTCCATCCACCCCTCTGCTCCTTCCTGCCCCTGCTGCTGCTGCTGACAGCAGGCCGCACACTTCACATATTTTGGATTTCCGAGCTTCCGCGGCCATGACAGACGTCTCGGCATTCGGCTAAGCTGGGGAAACGCCGTTATGCATGCGAAGGGACAGCGTTTAGTCTCTTTCAGAGTTGTTGCCACGGGGCTGTGCACCGCTGATGCCTCTTCTTGTGAAGTGTGGTCTTACCTTCACTTGTATGTTAAAAGGATATCAATTTCTGCATCTTTGTGTCGTGTGTATTTGTGTTTAGCAGGAAGGTTTTGGTCCTTTGCCCCTTTAAAGCCGTGGAAATTGGACATCCGGGTGGCGTGGCGGTCTATTCCGTTGCCTACCAACACGGGGATCACCGGTTCAAATCCCCGTGTTACCTCCGGCTTGGTTGAAGGTAACAGACACAGTGGGCCATGTCTGCGGGTGGGAAACCGGATGTGGATATGTGTCCTGGTCGCTGCACTAGTGCCTCCTCTGGTCAGTCGGGGCGCCTGTTTGGGGGGGGAGTGTGATCCTCCCATGCGCTATGTCCCCCTGGCGAAACTCCTCACTGTCAGGTGAAAAGAAGCGTCTGGTGACCCCACATGTGTCGGGAGGAGGCATGTGGTAGTCTGTAGCCCTCCCCGGATCGGCAGAGGGCAGCGATTGGGGCAGCTCGGGCGAGTGGGGTAATTGGCCGGGTACAATTGGGGAGAAAAAGGGGGAGAAATGTAAAAAGAAAGTTTTGAAAATGGCATTTCCTTGTGACCAGCCGGAAACAGTCCAGCACATAGTGGCATGGTGACTTTGTGCAGCAGGTGACTCCTAATGGCAAATAAATAACATTCTGCCCCGAGTCAGGCTGCTGATATCTGACCCACACGTCGACACGAGCACACGCGAAACTGATTAGCTGAAACACATGTGTGAAAACAAATGTGTGTGAGCATCACCTCCCTTCCCCAAATAGACATTCATTCACAAGCCTCACAGTGGCTTCTGTACGTAACACACACACACACACACACACACACACACACACACACACACACACACACACTGCCTCCCTGTATGGAAACACTGGGCTACCTTTAATTCACTAGAAAATGTAATGCGATTAAGGTCATCCTCCCACCGTGGTAGTATTGCCCCCCCCCCCTCCCCAGCTTTAATTCCCTGCCTGCATCCGGTGGCACGGCTGCGTGGGTTCACAGCTCCACCTGCGCCGAGAGAGCCTCTCAGACATAACGAAGATTTAACGCTAATTTTGGGTGCTGCTGCTGCTGCTGCCCGATGTGTTCGGGTTAGGACTGGTGCCGACGCCGGTGCTAATGAAGGCTCCGAGGCTGTTTACAGCTGCGCTTTCAGAGATGCGCCGCTCAGACCTGCAGCGTACAGTCCCACAGATGGTGCTGGTATGGCACAAGCTAAAGATGCTGTGCGGCGATCGGCGAGGCAGCGTTGAGGGGTGAAGCTGGTAGGAAGCGCTCCCCTCAAAGGGGCAACGCAGCCGGGCAACGGGTCAAAGACAAATCCACAAACGGGTGTCATGTTCATCACCAAGTGGGAGAAATGCACAATAACTATGTTTCCTAGCAACCGGAAGTAAGGGATTAAAGCGGTAATGGTGGCGAAATTGCGTTCGTGGCGTCGCCGGTCCGAGTCCCCCAGATTGTGTCTGGTGTCGGGCCGTTTTCCACCGCTCTTACATCTCTCCAGTCCAGCGCCATGTCGGTCGCAGGCGCTATCATACATCTCTGTCTACTGTCACATCATACATGCCTCCTCCCTGTCCATTATCCCCACCTACCCAGCGGTCTCCCAGCTATTCCTCTCTCCCTTACCATCTGCCTTTCCCTCTCCCCCTCTCTCTCTCTCTCTCCTTCCCACCCTCACCCCCCCCTTCCTCTCTCTAACGACTTGCACGGGCACACCATGTTAAATTGCACTGACAGCTCCCATTTCCAGTGGCTTCAATCATATGTAAGAGGTCTGTGGGAGGAGGGTGCGAGGGAGCTAGGGCAGAGCAGAGCTGGGGAGTAGCGGCCGGGGCTGTGTCAGAGGGGCCTGTCCTGGTGAGGGCTGATGAACCAGCGCCCTGACACTGGCACAGTCTCTTATCCTGCCTAATGAGGGAGAGGAGAGCCAGGGAAGCTGGTCCCCTCTCATGTCACTGTCACTGTCACTGTCACTGTCCGTCTGGGGTGTGTGTGTGTGTGTGTGTGTGTGTGTGTGTGTGTGTGTGTGTGTGTGTGTGTGAGAGAGAGAGAGAGAGAGAGAGAGAGAGAGAGAGAGAGAGAGAGAGAGAGAGAGAGAGAGAGAGAGAGAGAGATAGGAGGATGGCTAAAGGACCAACTGATGCTGCTGAAACAAGACGACAGAAAGTTGCAGCCCCATCTTCATCTTTAACACACTCTCCTGCACCGGCGGTGGTAGAATAATCGGCCGTATGGCCGTCCTCACGGTGATGTGGTTTTATATCCGACTGACGTCTCTTTGTCAGCTGACATGTTGTTCTCTCTGCTGTATTCTTGCTGATGAACGCAAAACAAAACAGAGTTCGCTGGAATAAAACCAAAAAAGGAAAAACCTCTGTTACGTGTCAGGGCCCGGCTGAGGGAGGTATCAGAAAGATCCCTGCTCGTCTCACAGGCTGAAAAAGTCAAGGTCAGCAGAGTTTGGCTGGGCTCAGATGGGGCCAAGCATGAATGACCCTTGTTCCTCTGCACACTCACACACACACACACACACACACACGCGCGCACACACACACACACACACACACACACACACACACACACACACACACACACACACACACACACACACGCACACACACACACGCACATGTGCAAACTTCGGAGGAGAGATGGAAAGAATGAGTGGACACAGGCACAGGAAAGGGAAGGTGAGAAGACTTTTCCACACGTCAATTTTTTTTTTCTTGGGTTCGGGTCAGACACAGTCAGCATTTCATAGCTGGAAGGAGAGGCGGGAGCATAGGTAGATAGATCGTCTCTGGGTGTCTTAGCAGCCTCTGCGGAGTGATTGCAGACCACTGCCTCTCCTCCAAGGTGTTTTGCCTCATATACTGACCGTCAGCACATCCTTAAAAAACATCTCCCCCGTCTCCTCCGGGGCTGCTAACCTTCAGCCGCATATCTCTGCAGATTGCCAGGGAAGCATGCATTCACTCATATTACTATAATATAATATTATATTATATTATATATTTTTTACACCAATCAGCCAAAACATTAAAACCACCTGAGGCCACTGCTATCAAGGAAGACCGTTGCCATGAAGGGGTGCACCTGATCTGCAACAGTGTTTAGGTAGGCGGGCGTCCGGGTAGCGTGGTGGTCTATTCCGTTGCCTACCAACATGGGGATCGCAAGTTCGAATCTCCGTGTCACCTCCGGCTTGTTCAGGCATCCCTACAGACACAATTGGCCGTGTCTGCGGGTGAGAAGCTGGATGCGGGTATGTGTCCTGGTCGCTGCACTAGCGCCTCCTCTGGTCGGTCGGGGCGCCTGTTCGGGGGAGGGGGAACTGGGGTTAATAGTATGATCCTCCCACGCGGTACGTCCCCCTGGCGAAACTCCTCACTGTCAGGTGAAAAGAAGCGGCTGGCGACTCCACGTGTATTGGAGGAGGCATGTGGTAGTCTGCAGCCCTCCCCGGATCGACAGAGGGGGTGGGACAGCGACCAGGTCGGCTCGGAAGAAAGGGGTACTTGGCTGGGTACAATTGGGGAGAAAGAAAGAAAACAAGAGTTAGGTAGGTGTTATTTGTCAAAGCAACATCCACATGAATGCCAGGACCCAAGGTTTCCCAGCAGAACCAGAGCGTCACACTGCCTCTGCCCGCTTGCCTTCTCCCCATAGTGCATCCTGGTGCCATCTCTTCCCCTGGTTAATGACTCACACCGACCTGACCGTCCACGTGATTTAAGAGAAAACATGATTCATCAGACCGGGGCACTTTCTTCCATTGCTCCATGGTCCAGTTCTGACGCTCATGTAGGTGCGTTTGGCGGTGGAGAGGGGTCATCCTGGACACTCGGACCAGTCTGCAGCTGTGCAGCCCCAAAAACAGCAAGCTGTGGTGCACTGTGTGTCCTGACACCTGTCTCTCATAGCCAGCATTCACTTTTCCAGCAATCTGAGCTACAGTAGCTCTTCTGTGGGATCGGACCAGACGGGCTAGCCTTCGCTACCCACGCACATTTATGACACTTGGGCGCTCATGACCCTGTCGCCGGTTCACCAGTTGTCCTTCCTTGGACCACTTTTGGTAGGTACTGACTACTGCATACTGGGAACACCCCACAAGACCTGCCGTTTTGGAGATGCTCTGACCCAGTTGTCTAGCCATCACAATACGGCCCTTGTCAAGTCGCCCAGATCCTTACGCTTGCCCATCTTTCCTGCTTCCAACACACCAACTTCAAGAACTGACTGCTCACTTGCTGCCTAATACCACCCCCACCCCCCGGCAGGTGCTGTTGTAACGAGATAATCCGTGTTATTCACTTACCTGTCAGTGGTTTTAATGTTTTAGCTGATCAGTGTGCGTGTGTGTGTGTGTGTGTGTGTGTGTGTGTATCATCTGTCGTCACTGTTTCAAAGCTGGATAAAGCAAAGTAACACAACATAAGGAAGTGGCATGGCCGAAAAGCTGGTCACAATTGCCACACAAATAAAGACGGTGAGGGGAGGCGACAGTAGTGATACTCCAGAAGTCGGCACTCTGTCCTCCTCATGCTTCCATGACAGTTACAACATTTCGTCCAAACACGGCTGATAAAAATCCGTCAGAAAACGAAAGGCCGTTTTCAGAGTGAAGCTCCGCAAGGTGCCACTCGGGCCAAAACCCAGGCCCCCACCGCAGCAGCCCCCACCGCAGCAGCCCCCACCGCAGCAGCCCCCACCGCAGCAGCCCCCACCGCAGCAGCCCCCACCGCAGCAGCCCCCACCGCAGCTTCAACTGCGACGGAGGCCACTGGCGGTGTATCAAAACACACGAAAAGGGGAAGCACACACTGATCACTTCCCGCTCGTAGTAACCTTACTCAGTATAGCAGCTATTCCACATTTAATTACCCCTTCAAATACAACAACACACACACACACACACACACACACACACACACACACACACACACACACTCTGCCTCACTCTGCAGATTGTGTAAGTTCTCTGCTGCCCTGTTTTTCTCTGCGCAGCGTCAATATTTTGTTTGCGTGAGTTGTGTTGTCGTTTGTGTGACTGGCCGCTGGGTTGTTGTGTTGGTTCTCTGCGGCGGCCCTGCCGTCTGCTGTGTTCTTTGTTATGTCTGTCGCTGTTTCCCACATTTCCACTCCACCCGCATGTACGCTCTCTCGCGCACTTGCTGTGCGTTTTCACTTTGACCTGTGCACTAGTAACGTGTGTGTGTGTGTGTGTGTGCGCGCGCGCATGTGTGTGTGCGTGTGCGTGTGTGTGTAATCCTGGTGCTGTCCCGATGTTGTTTTACAGTTATCTCCCTGCCATCGGTGGTGTTATCGCTGCGTTATCTTCTGGTCGATCTGATTGTTGTTTTTTCCCGATGTTTATCGCACATCCTGATCAAGGTTGCGACCTTTCCCCCCATCTCCCAAACACTCCCTGGCATTTTTCCTGGCAGCTCCCAGCTTTATTTAACCACCGCTATTTATTCCCCTGGCTCTGCCAAACAGCCCTCTCTTCCACGTCGGGCTGGGTATTGAATATTTGTAGTCGATGTTTTATTGTATTTGTCCGCTTTGTGCAGGGGTTCGGTTTTCTTTCCTAGCGTTCCGATTGTGCGTCTGCTTTATAGCGCTTGTCTCCTATGTGTGTTTCCATATGCGCTACGCGAGCCCGTTCCCGTGGTCGTCCGTGATTGTGCCAGAGGCTGTGATTTGTGCATTCCCGTCCTCCTGCGTATGTGCGTGTTTATGTGGCTACACGTCTGCATTGTCCCCGCGTTGCTGCGCTTGATCCAGAGCCGGGCCTGATTCATAGCAGATGGCGGCCGTCCTCCACAGAAGTCGAACAGATGAAGAAAGTAATGGTGAGAATGGGCGACAAGATGGAGAGGGAGGACAAACCAGAGGAGAGGTTACCATCAATACAGCGTGCCACTGAGGGAGGGGAGCATCCGTCCGCCTCTCTCTCCTCTCTCTCTCTCCTCTCTTTCTCCCCCCTCTCTGTCTCCCTCCTCTCTCTCTCGTTCTCTGTCTCGCTCTTTTTCTTTCTCTCTCTCACACTCTCTCTCTCGCTCACTCTTTCTCTCTCTCGCTCGCTCTCGCTCACTCGTGCTCTCACACTCTCTCTCACTTGCTCTCTTTCTCTCTCGCTCTCGTTCTGTCTCTCACTCTTACTCTCACTCTCTGTCTGTCTCACTCTTATTCTCTCACTCTCTTTCGCTCTCTTGCTCTCTCTCTCTCTTTCTGTCTCTCTCACTCTTACTCTCACTCTTTCTGTCTGTCTCACTCTTACTCTCTCACTCTCTTTCGCTCTTTCGCTCTCTCTCTCTCTCTCTCTCTCTCTCTCACTCTCTCTCTCTCTCTCTCTCTCTCTCTCATGCGCTCTGTGATGTGACACAGATAGAAAGTGTCTCCCTTGCTAATTTCTGGAGCGGCATGCGTGCAACATATTCACTCTGAGGTTTTCGGTCAAACATCAGCTCTTGAGCGTCCATGGATTGGAGTAAGACTGGAGATCCCTCAAATATGTCAAGCTGCTTGCACGCCATTTGGTCTCTCCACGCCCTCCCCTCCTTTCCCTTTTTAAATGTACGTTCCCCCAAACCGTGTTTACGTCCTCCCCTCTGAATAATATGCAGTTGCTTAACCAGATGCATAAACAGGAAACCCCCCAGACCTCCAGACTTCTACCCAAAGCTGCGTATGATGTGTACGTGCCTTTATGACCGCGCCGTTCGGGGCCACAGTGTAGGAAGCAGTGAACCACAGCGCAGAATCAGTCTCGCCCGATTAACTGCGGTGTAAGTATTGCAGCTCCTCCGAGCCCAGGATGGCATCCCCCCCCACCCCCAACCCCACAACCCACCCAAGGACGCCTCGAACAGCCCGCAGCCAGCAGGTTGCGAGACATGGCCATCTTGAATAATGATTGATCCCCGTTCAGCCAATGAACCAGACTGATTCTATGTACAAGGATGCTCTTGGCCAGGTTACGACAGTGCGGTTTGATGTACAGCCCTGAACTCGCGCATCGCTTTCAAGGGCGAATCCAGAGGGCCGCTAGGAGTGGCCTCGGCCATCCTCAATAAAAAACCTGGCCCCTGTTGTCACCCCATACTTTGGTGTTATTGGTCAGGTCACATGACAAGAAGATCTCTGATAACCGTATTGTCTTAGATAAGCATTCCTGCAATCCATACGAGAGACCTGCAAACACTGTTACTGCCTTGCAGTAATGAGGGAGACTGCGGAAATGGCTTTTGCACAACATTTTCAATTCTCTGCAACAGGCTTCTCATTTTATTACATGCACTCGCATTGATTTATCAAATAACATCTCCTCCTCCTGTTGACTGAACAACCTTATAAGTGCAGCTAAGCTAACCACAGGTTACCATTAATCCAGAGCACAGAGGCTACGCTACATTTATAACGAATTTCTTTGTTTTCTCACCTGGAACTAATTAAAGACAACATGAATTGAAAATTGCCTTTTTAACTTCTTCGCTCATTTCCCCTGTCATATTTTGCACCTGTTCAACAACTTATGCCAAAAAAAATCACGAAAAAAAAAAGAAGAAGGTGTTTCTGGGGTTGTTTCACCGAGTCTGTGCAGGCGGGGGAGCGTCGTCCAGCCAGTAATATCACAAAATATTTTCCCTTCCCCACTTCCAGCGTCATATAAGACCTTGCAAGGGGCAAAGCTGCATGATCCAATCGAACCCTGAAGGATCAAATCACATTCCTCCCTGTGTTTTGCCCCGCCCTAATATCCTGTTTTACTTGGAAGTGCATCACATTATGGAAACAAGATAAGCCCCGAATGCCGTTTCCCGTTGTCTTTAATCACGCAGGGTTATTCTAGAAACATGCCGACACTTATATTGTCCTGCCGATGTGCTGCTGACCCTTCCACCTCCCACAGTTGGTTGCAATTTATTCAAGCTGTGGTACATTTGAACTTAGTCAAGCTCTAGAAAAGAGCAGGAGCTTTTTTCCCCCAATTGTATCCAGCCAGTTACCCCACTCTTCTGAGCCATCCCGGTCGCTGCTCCACCTCCTCTGCTGATCCGGGGAGGGCTGCAGACTACCACATGCCTCCTCCCATACATGTGGAGTCGCCAACTGCTTCTTTTCACCTGATAGTGAGGAGTTTCGCCAGGGGGACGTAGCGCATGGGAGGATCACGCTATTCCCCCCAGTTCCCCCTCTCCACTGAACGGGGCCCTGACCGACCAGAGGAGGCGCTAGTGCAGCGGCCGGGACACATACCCACAGCCGGCTTCCCACCCGCAGACACGGCCAATTGTGTCTGTAGGGACGCCCGACCAAGCTAGAGGTAACACGGGTATTCGAACTGGTGATCTCTGTGCCAGTAGGCAACAAAATAGACCACTACACTACCCGGACACCCCTCGAACAGTAAATTAGCGGTTGTACCTAGTGGCAAAACGTGTGTGTCTGTTATTCTCTCTCAACTGGCTATGTTAAATGTCGAAAACCCCATTGCATCATTCAGCCGGAGAGCTGAAGGTCTGTCGTCCGCTTTGCATGAATACTGATATGTGAAGGTACAGCTAGTTTCCCGTAAGCAGGATCACAGAGGTTTTTACAGTGCCGCCATTGGCGAGGAACAGGAGAACATCAGTTGTCCCACCTAGTTTGGTTTAGTGGTTTACGGCAGGTTGCCGCATGCGACTTTCTATTTTCAATTTCTATTTTCTCCTTGATAAGTCAGTTGAACAATCCCCACAGAAATGATCACACCCTGCCTCAAAAGTCGACAGCCTTGTTGTTGCCGCCTCAAGCGAGTGTAAGAGAGAGAGATGGAGAGAGAGAGGGAGGGAGGGAGATGATGGGATCTGAAGAACAAGAGGAAGTAGAGATGTGCCTCCAATCAAATTATAGGCCAATCAAGTCATAACGTGAGTAATTCAAGGCTTACATCGACGGCCCTAATCTTATTGGCTATGCATTAGGGGCTCAAAGGATGGCTCTTAGCGAGCGCGCTCAGTGGGGGGTATTGCAGGAATGCTACTTTGATGGGGGAGAGGAGATTTGCTTTGGGTGGTAAATGCTGTTGTGTGTGTGCGTGTGTGTGTGTGTGTGTGTGTGTGTGTGTGTGTGTGTGTGTGTGTGTGTGTGTGTGTGTGTGTGTGTGTGTGTGAGAAGAGAAAGCGAAGAAGAGACAGAGGAAGAAGGAGGATGCATAGGGAGAGGGGGACGTTAAAGTGATGCCTTCATCTCTTCCTTTTCGGCACAGCTCTCTGAAAGAGAGAACACCAGGGTACAAGGCGTAGTGGGAGGTTTACGTCTTCTCTCGGGTTGCCATCTGCTCCAGTCCCAATGTCCAATGGCAACATCTCTCATTTGCCCAATTACAGGGGAGGATTATGATGTGTTTGTTTCCTGCCTACGGGCTACCTAGCCACATCTGACTCACGTTTTAGGTAGAATAGGGCTGTCTGGATCCGGTTTTAGCTCTGCTTGGGTTAGTCTTTCATGATGTTATTGATATTATTTGCTAGAAATCAGCTTTTTTTCATTTCTTTTTTTTTCTTTCATTTTAAATATCATCCATATGGCAGGGCAAAAAATCGGTTGAATCTGAATTTTGCCCTGTCACGCTGTTGTGCCTCGTGTGTGTGTGTATGTATGTGTGTGTGTGTATGTGTGTGTGTGTGTGTTTGTTTGTGTGTGTGTGTGTGTGTGTTGTGTGTGTGTGTGCATGCGTGCGGATACAGGATAAGGGTTTTCGGGATAAAGGATAACACTACTAGAGAAGTGCATTTGCCAATTTGCCAGTAAGCCTGGGCCTTGATGGGTCTATACGTAGCCCTGGAAGCAGCTCACCAGGAGAGTGTAGACCTGGGAAACAGGGATCTGCTGGGCCACACCAGGAGAGTGTAGACTTGGAAACAGGGACCTGCTGGGCCACACCAGGAGAGTGTAGACTTGGGAAACAGGGATCTGCTGGGCCACACCAGGAGAGTGTAGACCTGGGAAACAGGGATCTGCTGGGCCACACCAGGAGAGTGTAGACCTGGGAAACAGGGATCTGCTGGGCCACACCAGGAGAGTGTAGACCTGGGAAACAGGGATCTGCTGGGCCACACCAGGAGAGTGTAGACCTGGGAAACAGGGATCTGCTGGGCCACACCAGGAGAGTGTAGACTTGGGAAACAGGGACCTGCTGGGCCACACAGGAGAGTGTAGACCTGGGAAACAGGGATCTGCTGGGCCACACCAGGAGAGTGTAGACCTGGGAAACAGGGATCTGCTGGGCCACACCAGGAGAGTGTAGACTTGGGAAACAGGGATCTGCTGGGCCACACCAGGAGAGTGTAGACTTGGGAAACAGGGATCTGCTGGGCCACACCAGGAGAGTGTAGATTTGGGAAACAGGGATCTGCTGGGCCACACCAGGAGAGTGTAGACCTGGGAAACAGGGATCTGCTGGGCCAGCCTTTGAACATTAAGGCCTCCCAACAAAAGGCCCGCCCTCGAAAGAGCCAGAGATCCAGAGTTGCTAATAATGCGGTTCCTGTGCTGATTTACATTTGGAGGGTTCTGGAACTGGTGACCCCCTCAGAGATACACACACACACACATATGAACACACCAAACATGAACACACACCAAGCGTGCACAGACACAAAGACGCATACATGAACACACAAAAGCCCTATCCCAGCCACACACACATACACATATGAACATATAGCACTACTCCAACAACCAGTACACACACACACACACACACATACATAAACAAGCACACTTCAACCACCCCCACCCCCACCCCTGTGTTAAAGGGATCTGCATTGTCGAAACAGCTGCCAAGGGAACAGCTTGTCTCAGA
>NC_079228.1:28132423-28142423 GCF_029633865.1 Lampris incognitus
TGTCTGGGCATCTCTGATGACTGGAGGGGCAGTAGTAAGCTTTTGATCGATTGTTATCGATAAATTGTCATTCTAACCTCCGGGTTTTCATCCGCTAGCATTTCATGTCATGTCCCACCCTTTAATCATAGGCTAAATAAACACATAGCAAACTGATGAAATAAACTCAGCCAATGCTCAGATGAGGAACTAGCTAAACCTGCCTCCCGAATCACGTCATTGTTGTCAACAAAACCTGCCTGTTTGCCACAAAACGTATAGAATCACAGTCGAGTTCTGCTTGTGAAGGCCACTTTGTGATCTGCACCATTTTTTTGAATTGAGATGTTTCTGAAAACTTCACGGCTTGTTGTTACACTTATTCAACGGAAAATGTGTCTAAATCAACTCATCTGGCGCTTGTGGTTGCACGCTTCCATATAAATCGTGTGTTGACGGTGACTTGGTTGCTTGATTCTGTCACAGAACAGCCGAGTAACACCATTCGAAACACAGTTTACGACAGGAAATGGAGGAACGAAGCCCTCGCTGTGGTGGTTTCACCCAGTTTTGTGTCGAACTACCTCAGCTCTCGAGGGACGACCTCAAAATGAGCTCTTAGTTGCCCAATGAACAACGAGAGATTTTCCTTGAAATCAACCCCAGGTGAACTGAGACAGTGGAGGACGGACTTAAGCCACGCCGAGGGCAGAGGAGTGCTGAGCGGTGTGCCCTTGGAGCTGTGTGTGTGTGTGTGTGTGTGTGTGTGTGTGTGTGTGTGTGTGTGTGCTGCCCTTATGTGTGTACACTAGGAGTCGACCTATTATTGGCTTGGCCGATAATCAGATCCAATATTCAGCATTTTTACAATTATTGGAATCCTTTTTTTTTAATCCAATTGCCAATAACATAAATTAATTTAGAAATGTGCTACTTGGGCATCCAGGTAGTGTAGTGGTCTATTCCATTGCCTACCAACACGGGGATTGCCGGTTCGAATCCCCGTGTTACCTCCGGCTTGGTCGGGCGTCCCTACAGACACAGTTGGCTGTGTCTGCGGGTGGGAAGCTGGATGTGGGTATGTGTCGCTGCACTAGCGCCTCCTCTGCTAGGTCGAGTTGCCTGTTCAGGGGGAAGGAGAACTGGGGGGAATAGCATGATCCTCCCACGCACCACATCCCCCTGGTGAAACTCCTCACTATCAGATGAAAAGAAGTGGCTGGCGACTCCACATGTGTCGGAGGAGGCATGTGGTAGTCTGCAGCCCTCCCCAGATCGGCAGAGGGGGTGGAGCAGTGACCAGGACGGCTCGGAAGAGTGGGGTAGTTGGCCAAGTACAATTGAGGCGAAAAAGGGGGAACCCCTCCCCTCCCCTAAAAAAAGTGCTACTTTGGCTCTGGTGCAGCCACCTCTGTGTCTGTAGTCACCACACTGTGGTGTCAAGCGATGTCCCGCCCACAACTCTATCTGATTGGTTACACGTTACGAGTAATAGCCTATCAACATGCATTTGCAGACTGGAGCAACTCCTTGTGAGCAAGCAGAGCTGTGTCTCGAGGGTAAGGCAGCAGATATTGCCGAAGTTGCAGTAAACATCACAATCCTCTACGCTGATGTTGCAAAAATACCACAGTCATATGATGACATGCATGCCCAGTTTCTCAGTTACACCACAGAAAATGCCCAAATAATACTGCACTGTGCAGCAGTGATACAGTTAACTATAGTGAGGTGATAGAGTTTATTTATGTAGTGATAGCTATATCTTGGAGTAACGTTGGTGCCAGTGCAACTGCAACTTATTTTTGCTGCCGTATTGTGAACATAACATTACTGGCCCATATGAGTTGGTGTTTTTACATGTTATTGGTAGCCGATGGTCATAATAACATCAACTAATGTTGACTCTCGTAGCGTTAGCTTGAATGCGATAGCGAACGTCAAGTTCATTTGTTGATGGTTAAGATAATGTTGAAAAGTTCTCTTTTAATTAAAAATATCCTTAAAGGCATTTCAACCATGTTTTGTGTCGGAGTTTGTGTTATTCTAAATTTTGACACCAAGTTTTTAATTTTTACCACAAATGTGTATCGGTTCTAAATATGGGTTATCGGTCTCCTGGATTGCTAATAATCGGTATTGGTACCGGCCCTGAAAGAAACCATATCGGTCGACCCCTCTTGTACACATAGTTATAGTATGTGTGCTGGAGTATGTTTGTTTGTGTGCATATGTGTATGTGTCTGTATGTGGGTAGAGCGGAGCAGGGAAGCGGGGCGATGTGCTGTATACTAATTAGCATGGCTGCTCACCATGGGAGGCTCGGCGTTCGGAGGCCCCATTAAACACATAGCAGGGAGGAACACTGCACCATCGCCCTATTTCGCTGACTAACATACCATCACTGCTGTCCTACACACACACACACACACACACACACACACATACTCTCCATACACACCCCTAAATCACCTTGGCCAACGCAACCTCCGCATAACCACACACATGCAATCTGCAACTCACACTCACTTGTGCATACACACATGCACACACTTGCAGACACTTCCAGACTCACCGGGAAACACACACAAATAAAAGTCAAACTTGGATAGAAAGACATGCACACATATGCATGTCTTCATGCAGACACACACACACACACACACACACACACACACGGTTAGCGAAGGTGGAGTGGCTAGGCAGAGGTCGCGTGTGGGTGTGAAGTGATGCCTCGTGTGCGGCCATGCTGTCCTCGCTCTAATGAAGCCCTCTGTGTCCACACAGGATGATAACTTGCTGATATCTTGATGCTGCTGCCAAACTGGTCGGAAGCTCTGTTTGACTGCAGAAGTGGTTGTAGTCTGGTAGACTTGTGCAGATCCGACAGGCGGAGTGAGAGGGAAAGAGTGTGTTGGGGGGGGGGGGGGGTCAACATTTTCACCTTTTTTTTTTCCTTTTGAAATCTATGCTAATTCTATACTATCTATAATAATACTAGTAATCTGTACTAATCTATACTTTTTTTTGGCACGGAGGCTCAGTGATGGGCATGGTGGCACATGGGTGGTTGTGTATGAGCCCTGATGACATGACAGTAATGGGATGGGCTGTTTTGTCTTGCACGCATGCTCAATAATCCAGGTAAGGAAATCCCAGAAAGTCGAGCCAGTTCATCTGAACGTCGTGTCCAGGTGAACTTATTCAACTTTCTGGGATTAGCTGTTTTGTTAATTCCCGTACCTCTCCGTTTTGAGGACTCCCATCAGAACGCCGTTCCACAAATAAAGCTAATACATCAAAATTGACTCCATTGAATACTTTACCTTAAGTAATTCATCTTCACCCGTCAGGGGGCCAAAAATGATTTGGAAGTGGTCATTTCCAGTGTTTGAGGATTTTTAAAAAGGGACGCCAAATTCAAAGGATTTCAAATTTCTTCCATCAGCGGAAACTAGCGGTTGATTTTTAATGTTCAGCGAGGGGAATAATGTGGTAAAACGCTGATCTGTTATTTATTTTATTTCATTTCCCCCCTATAATTTAGGGAACATGTGTTACAACTTGTGTTTAAGAATAGGGATTCCAGTTCATGCCAGGTTGTTTTTTTTTTTTGTGTGTGTGTGTGGTTTTTTTTGTGATATTATTCCCCCTTGGGGCAATATCTTGCCTTTGTGTGTGTGTGTGAGTGATGTTCTGTTCCCTCTCATCCTGTTAAAATCAGTCTCATAACACTGTTTACTTCTACTTACGACCAATTTGTGCGCCTATTCGAGCTAGTGAGGGCTTGTTAATGTTGAATTGTGTCTGTGCACCACACCTGCCTGTCATCTCAATAAGGAGCTGATACACAACTTTAGCCTGACCTTTCAGCAACAGTGCTTTGTCATTTGGAGCTAGATATGCACTCTCTCACACACACACACGCACACACACACACACACACACACACACACACATACACACACACACACAGATGTTTGCACATGAATTATAGTTATACCAACACACCTGCTTGCACAACACATCGTGCAAACATCACACACCCACAGAGGTACACACACACACACACACATGGAGACACACACACACACACACACATCCCTGCAACATTCCCAAACCAACACAGGCAACAGTAATTAGGCAGTGCCCCCGGGGTCTCTGACAGGCTCTCTTCTGACAAGAGGAAAGGGCAGGGTGACATTTTTGGGCAGCAAAGCTCCACAGTCATCATACTGCATACCTCACAAAATTACCGGTGGGACTGAGAGTTTGCTTCCCCCCTCGTCCAAGCTGTCCTGATTGAGCCTTCAACCTTTTTAGACAACACTGTGTGCCTGGATGACACCCTGATGTAAAGGGCTCGGTGCATTTATGCCCTGGGGACCCCGCCGCTGCATCTTCAGAGTTTAGAGTCAGACATTTTCTGTCAAATATCTTCTAAGCAGCGGCGTCCAGGTGGCATGGCGCTCTATTCCGTTGCCTACCAGCACGGGGATCGTCAGTTCGAATCCCCGTGTTGCCTCCGGTTTGGTCAGGTGTCCCTGCAGACACACTTGACCGTGTGCGGTTGGGAAGCCGGATGTGGGTTTGTGTCGTGGTAAGGCCGCTGCACTAGCGCCTCCTCTGGTCGGTTGGGGCACCTGCTTGGGGTGGGGGTACTGGGAGGAATAGCATGATCCTCCCATACGCTACATCTCCCTGGCGAAACTCCTCACTGTCAGGTGAAAAGGAGCGGCTGGCGACTCCACATGTATTGGAGGAGGCACGTGGTAGTCTACAGCCCTCCCCGGATTGGCAGAGGGGTTGCCGCAGCGACCGGGATGGCTTGGAAGAGTGGGGTAATTGGCCAAGTACAATTGGGAGAAGAAAGGTGGGGGGGGGAGTCCAAAAAAATCTTCTAAGCAATGCATATAAGCAACTCTGGCATCGTGTTTAAGACAGTTATGACCGCATCCTTTTCTGAGAGGTCCTGTCTTCTTGTTGTCAGGCCAAAATCAAAACAAATCCTTTTTAACATAACTTATTGCTTTAATCATCTGTCATTTTTGTACTGTCTCTTTCTACTGAAATAAAAAGAGTAAAAGGTGAAAATTCTGTTCTTCTCTTTTGAAAAGAGCTCCCCCTAGCTCAATTTCTCGCAACTATTTCTTTCCTGTTACTAATGATGTCACCAGACACTCATTTACATACAGCCAATCAGATCAAATCATCAAAATATGAAACCCCGCCCTTCCTTGTACTTGTCACTCGGTACCAGTAAGGACTAGACCGCTCCCTAAATGTTCTTGAGACAAGTGAAAAGAGTTATGGATATAGGGATGAAAAATCCCAACAGTTATCATTTACCAAGGTAAAATGGTTGCTGAATGTTCTATTATGCCGCGTTTGAGGTCAATAGACGTGAAAAGTTAAATCTGATTATTTGATTTCGGCCCGACTTTGAATGAAGAGGTGGAGGCAGCTTTGGTGAGTCAGGCTGGCGTCTGACTGGTCCTTATTTAGGCCGCCTCCACAGAAAAAAAAGAAAAAGAAAGAAAGGAGGAAGCAAACACGAAAGAAAGAGATCTGTAAAAATGGAGAAACAAGGGAATGAGACAGGGAGCCTCGCTGAGGGAGACAGATGGTAAAGACCAATAAAGAGGAGGGAGCTGTAGCTATTTAATCTTATCTTAATTTTCCTCAGTAAATAAACAGAGCCTTTATGGTCGTCGTTTGCTGGAATTACGGCTTCCTACTTTATACGGCCATCCCTGGTCAGATTCTCGCCATCTCTCTTTCTCTCTCGATCTCTTTTTTTCCTCTCTAGCTAGCCATCGACACCAGGCCCGGCGCACCCCTTTTGACCTAGCAGTCCTGAGTAGCCCCAAGCTGCCATCGCCAGACTATGGCGGCTGTCACTTTAGATTAAGTCTCCTCTAACAGCTCTGACGGATGGGCCAGGATCATGACTAACTGGCTGCCTGCTAGTGCCCCAATCCCCATGACCTCATCACAAGCTGGCTGGCAGGTTTTTGCTTCTCCGTCATGCCCAACCAATTGTTATTAGACCCACCTGGCCATTGCCATCTCACCAGCCATTCTGGTACTGCTCTGCTGGCTCTTACCCCCCCCCTCTATTTTTTCTGTCTGTCTCTTCTCGTCTCACTATTCCTCTGGTTGACAAGAAAAGGGTCTCCAACATCTCACATGGACAATACACACTTTCATATAAGTGTAAAAATGAATGCATAAATTGATTAATTAGTTTGTGGATGGATGGATGGAGATAAAGAGAGAGAGACAGGGAGAGGTAAACAGAGAATCTTATTTGAAATTAGCTTGTTGTAGCAGGATAACCTTACAGCCTTTCATTACTATAGCTATTCCTTTGGCATTTGGCGCTCTGATCAGCACCTCCCCTCGCCTGTTATTGCAACATCAAGGCTCCCACCGTCGGCATAGCAGCGACCTTGTCAGTGAATGAGCTCTGCTAACGTGACACCGTGCCCCCCGTACCTGCACTCCTCCACCCAGCAGAGATGCTGCTCTTTGACCTCGGCCTCCCGCGCAGGATAATCTATCCATCTTTCCCGGATATCTCGTTCCTGCGCCTCGTCCGACCCTCCCCCTCACTACCTCCCCCCCCATCACACGTTTACCTCCCTGCTGGAGCCTCAACCTGACAGCACGGTGGGTGTCTCGTTCACTGTCAGGTAGGCAGAGGCGTCACGCAGCGGGTCGGCAGGAAGGCAGCCTGACCTTGCACTGCACTGCCTCGGATCTCCACTGTGGCCCCGGCTAATCCACCTAGCATGGCTGGCCCTAGAAACATCTGCTATTTTAATTACCAAAATGATATATTTTAATCCTGCTAACTCAATCTGACTGCGGAGAGCAGCAATGAGTCACACACACGCACACGCGTGCGCGTGTCTGTGTGTGTGTGTGTGTCCCCGTGTGAGCGTGCTCATGTGTGCATCGTCGTGGTCACATTTTAGCACATTTGTGTGTTCGCTATAGTTTTATGGCTCCTATATCAGGGCCCTCTTCCTCTCTTTGGGAAGATGAGGGATTGCGCCACAGAAAGCAATACACCCAGAGAGACAGGCTGGTGTCTGTAAATCTAAATCTGGACTTACAGGTTCCTGTGATCTAAATGCAGACAGATGGACAGACACACGCACGCACACACGCACACACGCGCACACACACACACACACACACACACACACACACACACACACACACGCCAGACAAACACATATACTATAAACAAGCAAACAGGCTGGGATGTGGAGATTTAAAACCAGCCTGTCTGTGGTGTCTCCTGGTGAAATCTGGCTGTGGTACTTAAACTGAACCCGGAGAGAGGTAAACACAGGGAAACCAGATGGTCACTCCCAGCTCTGCCAGTGGCAGCCAGGAAGTAGACTGTTATTCAAGCAGGAAGGAACATGACATGTTTGTCGGCGCTGTGTGTTTGTTTGTGTGCTCATCTATCTGTCTGTTTATCTGTGTCTGTATATCTGCTGAGCTGAGTATCTCCCCGTCTCCGTTTCTCACCGCTGCCAGGGCTTTATGCTTAGTTATTCTTCACATGCATTGCGTTTTTATTTTTATTTATTATCTGCTTGTTCATTTGCATGCCCTTTTTCTGCAGGGGGGGTGGGGCGGTTTCTCGTTTCACGGCCTTTTCCGCTCGCTGGCGATACACGCGGCGCCGGGTTCCTCTCCATCTCGCACTGCGGTGCCCGCTCGCTCGGGCCCAGACGCCATTTTGGCTCCGGGAGAGGTCTGTGTTTTTCATCCAAGCGCGCTGTTACAGACCGCAGTGGAAATGCGGGTGGACTCCTCTCAGAATGCCAGACATCTCCCTCCGTCAGCCGACGGAGATGCCTTCCCCGAACAAAGGAGATTTGTTGGCTTATAATGTTTTAGACGGGGCGAGTTTCCCACACGCTAACCGCCGGCGGGCGGGCGGTAGAGGAATTGAAGGTGTATTGAAGGAGACCGTGTGCGCCGTATAGGAAAGGCGTATTCAATATATATCCCTCTAGCGGCTCAGCTCGCCCTCCCGTCCAATTTAGACAAATCCCCAGCTGGTTACGACCTATAACGGAGATGTATTTCCAACATTCCTGCCTCGACACAACCGCTCCGTTCTTGTTGTTTTGTTTGCTCGGGTTTCTTTTTTCTTCTGTATTATTCGCTCCCAAGTTTTCAATAATGGCAGCCTCGGGCTTTGATATGAGTTGTGTCGGGTCTGAAACGCGGTGCCATACGTTTCGAAATGGAAAAAGGACAGGCTGTGCCGTTTAGGAGTACAGGAAATGGACCAAAAAAGAAAATTAAAACTTTGGATTGCAGCGAAACTCTGTCAGAGTACATATTTGTGTCGGTCTGTCCGCCTTTGTGTGTGTGTGTGTGTGTGTGTGTGTGTGTGTGTGTGTTTGTATATGGCTGACGGAGCAAGCGCTGTCATGGTTGATTACGAACGCTTGGACCAAACCAAAAAGCGTCGTGTCACATTGGAATGGCTTTACTCAGGGCGCCGCGAACTCGCTCGGCTTCCCAGCGTCTCAGCTTGTTTACAGTGGCACATGCCAAGCAGCGCCGCCATTTAAAAAGCCTTCAGTGTGCCATTAACTCCCCTCTGGGGAAAAAAATACTTTCACTCGCCCCCCCCCTCCCCCTTCGCTGAATATATAGCGTGTCAGAAGATATCATCGGCGCTTTCCCCTGGAAGGTCCCGCGTTGGACGCTGTCTGCTGTAAGGGGCAGGTTGTACTGTAAATTGTCAGACTTAAATTGCTGTTCGCTTCTTATCTGCTAACTTTAGACGCACCCGTGGCACAGCCGGGGACAAGCCGGGATAGAAAATTATGTCTGATGGGCCGTACAGCGAAAGACAAAGAGAAAGAAGGGGAAGAGGACAACCAAAAAGAAAAAGGAAAGCGATCGACCTATTTTTGAAGCGACAGGGTGAGTTTGAACTCGTTGCCTCCAAACAGCTACAGATAGCATCTCAAAGGCCCGAGTGTAAGACAAGCTCTTCGCGGTGGCTTGAGCGCCGTCCAATCTCCTCCCGTCCGGACTGTTAGCTAACGTCACACGCCCTCCCACCACCGCCGCCGCCATCATCCCCCATACACTTCACCGCTGCCCAGGGCTTTCCAGGAACTACTCAGTAACCCGGGGACAACTCTGGGGTCAAACCACCTCTCCGGATGAGAGCGAGAGAGAGAGGGAGAGGTGGAGTTATTATTTGTGCAGAGGTCTCCTGGGGAGGGTAGGATGGTTAGAGGAGGCGTGTGTGTGTGTGTGTGTGTGTGTGTGTGTGTGTGTGTGTGTGTGTGTGTGTGTGTGTGTGTGTGTGTGTGTGTGTGTGTGTGTGTGTGTGTGTGTGTGTGTTGAATTGCCGGTCTGGGAAAAGTAAAATAAAGCAGCGAGCTGATGGGCTGTATATTCTGCTCATGTGCTCATCGTGTGTGGAGGCTTCAGTTAAACGGTCTTGTTAATACCAGCAAATCTCATCACTTTGTATTGAACTGATAAATTAAAAGGCATGCTATATTTTGTTCTCTCTCTCTCTCCCTCTCTTATTCTTTCGTTCTTGCTCTCATTCTTTCTCTGTCGTTTTTTCATCCTCTCTCTTTCTTTCAAACTCTCTCTCATTCTTTTGTCCTCGCTTTCTTTCATCCTGTCTCTCTCTATTCTTCCGTCCTCTCTGATTCTTTCGTCCTCTCTTATTCTTTCGTCCTCTCTCTCTATTCTTTCGTCCTCTCTTATTCTTTCGTCCTCTCTCTTTCTCTCTATTCTTTCGTCCTCTCTTATTCTTTCATCCTCTCTCTCTCTCTATTCTTTCGCCCTCTCTCTTATTCTTTCATCCTCTCTCTCTATTCTTTTGTCCTCTCTGATTCTTTCGCCCTCTCTCTTATTCTTTCATCGTCTCTCTCTATTCTTTCGTCCTCTCTTATTCTTTCATCCTGTCTCTTTCTCTCTATTCTTTCGTCCTCTCTTATTCTTTCATCTTCTCTCT
>NC_079228.1:28144923-28178254 GCF_029633865.1 Lampris incognitus
GTGTGGCGTGGAGGGGTCTGTTGACGGACACGTGGCTGTCGATGGGGCGGAATGGGGTTAAGAATGCCGGGGTAGTGCAGAACAACATGCCTTAAACATGGGCTTGGGCTTGGGCGAGAGAGACGAAATGTGCATCATAAACTATATACCAAGAAGGCGACGTGAACTCACATTTGCAGCGGCCTCACCCAGTACCGGTGTGGGAAGATGGCGGTGCCAACTTACGTTTGCGACGGCCTCACCCAGTACCGTCTATGCGGTGTCTTTGTCCACGTCTGCATCTAAGTTTCTGTCTTGGTCTGATGGCTGGGAGAGCTGGCGCTGGATCGGCTGGGAGAGTTTGGTCTGCTGCGTCCTGGGCCCAGGGACCACAGCCCTGCCTGGAGCTGCGCCCGAAGAGGAAACACCGAGGGCGGTCTGCCAAGACGCAGAAGTGGGGCAGGCTAAGCTAACCACTAGCCCATGCAGACCAGCAGTTCCAATAACTCCAAGGGCGGTCTGGCGGTGGCCTCGCCTGGTGTTGACTGTGTTTTTGGTGTCGTTGTGTGGAGTGTGGGGAGGTGTGTTGAAGGTGTCTGGCTGGGAGAGGTGGCGTTGGATCGGCTGGGGGAGCCTGGTCTGCTATGTCCGGTGGGCCAAAAGACCACGGCCCTGCCTGGAGCTGCGCCCAAAGAGGAAGCACTGACGGCGGTCTTGACAGGGTGCGGGGCAGGCTAAGCTAACTGCTAGCTTATGCAGACCGGCACTTCAGACAGTCATCCTGGCTGGCGTTCGTTCTGTTGGACAGTGATTTTTTTTTTTTTGTGTGTGGATATGTTGAATATGTGGTTTTGTAGTTTTTGTAGTTTTTTGTAGTTTGGATATATGTTTTTGTCTTTGTGTTGCACTGCTGTGGGCTGGGGGAAATGATATTTCCTTTCATTTCATGTGCACAAGTGCATGAAATGAAATGACAAATAAATGCTGCTGATCCCTGATTCCTGATCTCACAGTGAGTGACGTTTTAGCGGAAGGCAGATCGGATCTCTGAGCAGGATCTTGTCGTTATGATAATGCAGTTTGTGCTTTCTACCAAAAAGTGCTACATCTCAGGATATGAACCTTCACAGCTGCCATGAAGCCCTGTGCCAAAAAGTCAGCATCATTTTAATCTCGTGCTGCCAGATCTCCATCTCATCGAGCTTAAAGAGGGCCTGGAGAAACTCTCGTAAAAAAATTTTTAAAAAGGGGATAATGAGACCATCCTGAGAACGAGATCATTCGATTGGCTGGGGTTTTGAAAATGCCTGCCTCTGGAAATGGTATCTCTGGTTATTTTTCCTGTTTGGGTAGAAACAAGTATCCTTCTTTGCCCTTCATAGCTATGCTAACAATAATAATAGATGACTTCAGACTAAATTTTTCTTTTTAAAATGGAAAGATTTCCTGCCAACGCAGCAAACATCTAATGCTCTGGATGGCATTTTTGCGGTTCTTGTCTCATCCAAGCCAAAGTTGTGCTAACATGGAACAAATAAGTTGTTGCTCGCAGGACAGTACAGGGGTGAACACCATCGCCAGCCTCACCCCCCCACCACCACCACTTCTCCCTAGCATAATATGATTGGTTTAAGTTAGGTTAGGATGACAGCCCACTGTTCCTCTACCCTTTTTTTGAACCAAATTTGTGCTTGAATTTCCCCAGAAATTCAGCTTGACGAGATGGACTTCTGTTTACACGAGATTAGGATCATTTCTACCCTTAGGCAAATTGTAAGGTGGGCTGCTGTGTGCATTGTTTCACGGCAGTCATCCATCCTCTGTTATGGTAGTGATTTCTTTGAGGATCAGATTAATGTGGCGTTAGCAGAAGTCTGACATCCTGTACAGCGCTCAGAAAATCCGTGACGGACACCCTGCCCGGGATCCCGCCACGAGGCTCAGAGAGGGCTTTATACTGACTCACTCACTCTCACTCTCTCTCTCTTTCTCCGCACCATTACATTGTACTCTCTCTTCTCCAGGCTTTCCTCCTGTGGGTGGTGGGTGAAACTTCGGCTCTAGTGTCCCTGCCAACTTCTGCTGCCCACACTGAACGCAGTCCACCAATCTGTCGCTGTGTGTCCTCATACAGCTCCACTCTCTGGTGGATTTTTTTTTCTGAAAGGAAAAAAAAAATCAATGGGAAGAAGTGCTGAGGGGGAAAAAAAGAAAGAAGAAGTGGGGTCTCTCTTGACTCACCCATACATGGCCTTCCTCTTCAAATAGCTCCACTCCTCACTAATGAGTCCCTGGAGCTTTGTAGCCCACGAACGCTCTCTTCAGATGCCATTACGGCCAAGGTGGCTTCAAAGCCTCTGGTGAAAATATTACCATGATGGTGGACTGCTACCTGCCTGGATGACTTAAGACATTAGCCGATCCTGCAGTTTCCCAATAGGGCTGAATGGACTTGACGTTGGTATGTGAGCCATGGGAGATGTGGAACATCATATCCTGGAGTCTAGACTTCTTATTTTTAGATATGCGCTTTGATGTCTCAGTTGATTCAGGATAATGGGCTTTACTCTGAGTACATTGTTAAGCAGCGTTTACATTGTACTCCTCCATTTTGTTCTGCTCTGCCATTCTACTCTGTTCCCCCCTATGATTAGTCCGTGCCCTTTCAAGGTCTCTGTAGATTATTCTATAGTTAATTAAAAGCATTGTTTTTCATCCCGTTGATGAAAAGATAATACTGTTATTAAAGAAAGAAATGTTTTGGATAAAGGTTTCAGATAGACTTTGCTGCTAAGTCGTCGGTTCCCTCTGCCACCTTACTAGTAAGTGCAGCAGCAAATCTGGAGTTAATGCAACCAGTCACCCATCAAGTTGGTTAAATTAAACGCTAGACAGCAGATTGGGAGTCCCAGTGGTAGCTGCCTCTCAACCCTCCGTCAGACATGGCGAGGCTTCTTCTTTCTGGGCCGTCGAGGAGCGGTATGGCGGCTCGTGTCCCACCGTGTCCGGCAGATGTTGGGCCCACAGGAGTGCTGGCCCCACTGTTCTGGCCAGAGAACTCAGTAGCAGCTGTCAGTCATTCAGGCTGCCCCCGTGCACCGCCCCCAACACCACTACCAGGGACTCCTGAAAGTCACATCAGACACACTCCCATACTGAACCGCAGTGCGCTCCTTCAAAACATCGCTTCAGGAAATCGGCTTCAACAGAATACCATAAAGTTTCATACCCTAATTCTTATGTGCATTAAAGGGCCAAAATGTACCCTGCTTTTCTACTAACTCATCCATTTTGTTCAAGACACCTTACATAGTGGGGACTTGGGAAGTGTTCTGGCAAGCTTCAGTTTAAACTTAATACCACCTTTATGTCCCTCCCCAGACTTCAGATACCCTACTTTTCTGCAGTATTTTGCACTGCAATATACTGCCGCGTCTTACACTGTGCACAATTGTAGTCTACAGTCATTTCTGCCAAACATTGCAAAAGATGGCCTTGGTGGGACGAGCAGCAAGATGCTTAATTTGGCAGACACCTGCAGGTAGTTCTCGCCTGCAGCTTGACCTGCTTAATACCTGTTCTTCAAAAGACGATCAAACGTGTGACCCTGCACAATGGAGCCCTCCAGGGTAATAATAAGAGGAGTTGGAGTGGACTCGCCTATGTTGACCAATACAGTAGTTAGGGATGCTCATCTTGATTATGATCAGTGTGTCCTCCCTCCTCCTTCACCTGCTTGTTGGATGAACGGACCTATTTTTAAACAATTAAGCTCAGCGTTGCCGAGTGCTCTGCAGAGGCAATTTCTTTTGCAGATCAAGTGGCAGTTGTCTTTTACCTCATCGTTTCCAGTAGAGTGGACGAAGAGAGAGAGACAGAAAGAGGGACAGAAAGGAGGAGAGGGAGGGGTGTGGATTGGGTGTATGTGTGTGGGGGGGGGGCGGGGTGGTGCAGCGGTTCCTCTGGTCAAAATAAAAGCTTTTTGCGGAGACATCTTGTCATCCATCTCTCAGTAAATGATACATCTGCCTCTTACAGCAGTCTGAATGACCTTGTTTGTGTGGCCCTGTTAGTGGCGAGGGAGACTGTGGGAGTGAGGAGGGGGGAGGCGGGGGGGGGGGGCGGCGCGGCATGGCTGTCATTGTCTGGAGACGCAGGCAGGCATGGAGAGGGAGCACAAGTCTCGTCTTCGACCTGCCGCACTCATCAGGAAGGCACCGCGGCACCTCGCATCTGATTAGCCAGCTTCTCGTTAGAGCCGACCTTGGATCACATCGCACCAAACAAAAAAACAACCCAAAAAACAAAATAAACCCTCTGCTCTGCTCTCTTATTGCACGAGAGGGAGGAAGCATTTTCTTCTCCCATAACCATTTTCACAAAGAATTAAAGTTTGGGTAGGAGGGAAGATTAACATGGGGCGAGGAGAGTTTTCCAGGCTAGTGGAATTTAATGAGTTTTGTGTGTCAGCTGGGGAGTCCGCTCGCGCCACGCTAATTACGTTCTGCACCGAACTGAGATCTGGGGAGCATCACAGGAAGACAAAGGCTCCAAGCAGTCCAGTAGCAGGCGTCAGGCTAAACAAAAGGGCTGTGTACACACATTTCTCACCCACGTGGATGGGCCGAACAGAAGAAAGAGACAGGAAGAGATGAGACGAAAGAGAGAGGAGCACGAGCAAGAAGGGTTACTGCCCGCAGTTTTCTCGAAGCCTTACCCGGTTACCACCTCCATGTTAAGGGTTCAGTAATGAGATGTAGGCCGAGACGGAGAGCTCGAACCTGACAAACGAGCACTCTATTAGGCTCGCCAGACACGTGGCGCAAAGACTGGTGGCAGAAAATGAGTTTTGTGGAGACGGTGGGATTGTCGAGATAATTAAATCAACCTCTGTTGACTTCATGCTGTTGCAGCTCTTTAACTGGCGAAACAAAGCACATGCATCACATCACATCTCTCGCTCTCCTGTACTCACAATCGCAGACAAACACACACACCCACCCATGCACACACTAAAGAAAAAAACTTGCATCACAGGCAACACTGCAACACTGCCCCCTTTTGAAATGGAGGCCATCTGCAACGCGTGGCTCTTGGAGGTGTGGTGTAAATCTGAGAGCTCCGTCTCTCAGCGCCAGCGCGAGTCTCTTTCCTTCATTAAGTCGCTCACATCTGCAGGGAATCTAACACGCTTCCCACGCACCAGCGCCCACAGTACGCAAACAGCAAACAATCAGCCTGACTTTCAACTGTGACTTTCAGCAAAATTAAACCTGCCTCTCATCTCTCCCTCTTTCACTTTTTTCCACCTCTTTCTCTCTCTGATAGTCTCCCTCTCCCCCCACAGTGTCCCTCCCTTTTGCTCCCTTTTTTTTTTCTCCCTAAAACTTCCAGTTGGGAATATGCTTGCAGTCGGGTTTGAATTAAACGTGCCCTTCTTATACTGACAGGTGTTCATCTCTTTAATGTTCTCGCCCTTTGGTGGGAAGTGTATATCCGGCCTTCATCGTACAGTACACAGATATAACCCTCTACCCTGGGAGACTTGTGTGCATATGCCACTTACCAAAGTCTGAGTTTGCTCATCAGATGAGCTCACACGTGTGCCCTCACCTTACGCCAGGCCAGGCGCCCCGTATCGCCGGCACACCACAGCACTCAGACCGCGTCAGGCGTCGTAATGTGTCGGTGTGTTTACGACGGGATCCCGGCGATTTCTATCAAAGCCAGAGCAGCAGAATGCGTGACTGCAGTACTGGCTCTGGTCCGTGGCTGCCTCCTGTCTCGTGTTTCCTCTCTCTTCTAGCTGATTTATCCTGTGCCGAAAGGCCCCGTATCCCTGTCTGCATTCCGGTCCAATTAAGCCGGCATCCTCTGATTCCAATTACTCTAATTATAGAAGCGGGGGATGTCGGAGAGAGAGAGAGTGTGAGTAGGATGGACGGGAGAGAGGCGCGGAGTAAAGAGAGAGAGTGGAGCGCAGTGGGTCCTCGCGCTTAAGAAACAGAAAGGGTGCAAGTGCAGCTGTAAGATGGCTAAACCGCCATGCTTGGCGGAAACACAAGGTAGCGTAATCGTGCCACCCAAAGACCCGATAAGGTCAGGTTTATAGAAGGGCATGTGCTTTGACGTAGCCAAAGATATGACATAGTCGATCCCTTCTCCACTATCCAAGGTCAACTTTGGCACCTGCAGGCCCCCATCCTGGTCTCTTGCCCCATTACACAGGATGACACCACCCCTAAATGCTTGCTAGCTGCCAGAGCCGCGAGTCATCCCGCTGCTTTTCACAGCCCCACCGCCCAGGAGGGGCTGCCAAGGTGCTGCACGGCCCTGTTTTTACAGGCCTATCTGGGGTGGTAAACACATTCTTCTCTGCCTCCCCCGCCTCCCATAGCGCCCTCTCTCAAATAAACCATAACAGTCAACCAAAACGTTTATTCGTCTTTCGGTTTACGGATAATCCAGCTCGGCCAACAGATCGCTTCCCTTAAAAGACCGCGAGCTGCTGCGATAGCAAAACAAGCAGCGACGTCTGCGTGGACTGCGTTGAAGAAGAACGCGCACACGCGCACACACACGCAGACACGCGCACACGCGCACACGCGCACACGCGCATGCCTTGTGCCAGAATTCTCAACTTGCGTGTGCACGTCCACACACAACACTCATGCATATGCATGCACGGGTGCATGTAAGCATGCACTGGCGCGCGCGAGCGAGCCGTCGCGGCGTTAAGATGAAAGGCTTACTGGAGTGCTGTGTCTTCAAACAGCAGGCCCTGTTAATGATGCAGACACACTCAAATTAAGAACTCATTAGATGCTGCCCAGATAGCACATTGATGAGGCAAGCCTATTTGTTGAAGGATTTACAAAGCAGCTACTGTCTCACGCTTTATGCCGGTGCTTTTTACTGTTTAGTCATGTGCAGCAGACCTCGCTATTCCATTACCGGGGGGCTGTTATAGTCTTTTTAAACGCGCGGCGTCTTTTTGTGGCGAATTAACTGCTCCGCGCGTTGATACGAGCGCGCGGATCGTGACCGCTGTAACGGCAATGGCATCGACCACAGTCATGTCCAACGGGACAGCGGCGATAAATGATGGCGACCATTACAGAAATACTAAAGCCTGTGGGGACACGCATGACAGTTAATTATGTGGGGATGCACGGCAGATGCTGGCGTGGGACGAGCGATGGTTTGTTGTTGTTGTTTTTTTTTAATTCACCTTGCCTTGCAAAATGACAGTCTCCTCTCTGTGACCCGGTGACCTCTTTATAAGGTGGTTGTCCTCGGTCCTGATTTGGGATGGGGAGGGGGAGGGGGGGTGCTCTCATCTCCGCTTCCTCATTTTCTCCCCTCTCCTCCTCTCGAGCATTGAGAGTTCACTCGCTCTGTCATGCTGTCATCTGGACAGTGGTTTCTGTGTCTCTGCTGCCAAGACCCATGACATCTGTCTAGACACTTCTAATGCCACTGGCCTGCAAACAAGGGATTCCTTTGCCCCAGCTCACTCCTGACTCTCCAGCAAGTCTCTCTCTCTCTCTCTCATTTCCTCTTTCGTTCTCTTCCCCTCCCTCGTTCCCTTCTCCTATCGTTTTCTCACACCCTCCCAGAAACCCCCCCTCCCCATCCTTGTAACTTTTTTTACAGTGATTATTTCATTGTTTTTTTGTTTTTTTTACCGCCTTCACACCTCTTTATATCTCCCCCCGCCCCTCTCCTTTCCTTCCTTCTCGATTGCCTCTCCCGTCACACAGCCGGAGCAAAGCAGACCTCGTCCCTCCTCCATATCTTCTCCCCCCCCTCCCCTCGCGTCAGAGGAGTCAAAGATCCCCCCTGGTTCTGTGAGAGGCCGTCGAGCGCTGCGGCCGCAGACGGCGGTGGGAAACCCTGGGTGGATCATTAGTTTGCTTCCACCGAATCATTAGTGTCCATAACAAACACATTATCTCCCGTCGCACCGCTCCTCTTCCAGCCCATTTAGATGGCAATTAGGCTGCAACAGGCAGCGGTCCCTCCTATGTAGGTCATCTTCCGCTAATGATGACCATGCTGAGGTACGCACCATTGAGATAGGGCCGGGTCCGAGTTTGGAAACTCGGACCGCTTTTTTTTTCTTTTCTTTTTTTTCTTTTTTTATGGTTCAGCGGAATCTGTTTTGGGGGCAGTAGGCTATTGTGTGTTATTAGGCCTTCATCGCCAGCATGGGGTTCAGGTTTTGCAGTAATTCCTCTTTTGCTGGATTAGAAAAGCAAGGTTTCCTTCTACTACTACTACTACTACTACTACCATTACTACTACTACTGCCACCATTACTACTACTACTACTACTACTACTGCCACCATTACTACTACTACTGCCACCATTACTACTACTACTACTGCTACTACTATTACTACTACTTTCGGCTGCTCCCATTAGGGGTCGTCACATCGGATCATCGGTCTCCATCTCTTCCTGTCCTCTGCATCTTCCTCCGTCACACCAGCCACCTGCATGTCTTCCCTCATCACATCCATAAACCTCCTCTTTGGCCTTCCTCTTTTCCTCTTCCCTGGCAGCTCCATATTCAGCATCTTTCTCCAAATATACCCAGCATCTTTCCTCCACACATGTCCAAACCGTCCCAATCTCACCTCTCTTGCTTTGTCTCCACACTGTCCAGCCTGAGCTGTCCCTCTAATATACTCGTTAATGTACTCGTAATATAATAATATACTCAAATAAGAAAATAAAAATTTAATTAGAATACAAATAAAAAATAAATAAATGAATGAATAAACCTAGAATAAAAGATAATATACTTGTTCCTAATCCTGCCCTTCTTCATCACTCTCAATGAAAATCTTAGCATCTCCGGCTCTGCCACCTCCGGCTCTGCCTCCCGTCTTTTCGTCGGTGCCACCGTCTCCGAACCAGGTTTTCAAAACGAAAAACAAAGAAGGTTCTCCAAAATGAGGTTTTCCTTCTGCGAGGGCAAAATGAACTAATACCCCGTATCCTTCTCTGGCAGCTGAAACGCGCCCCGGCATTAACCTAATCGGCGAACCTGTCTGACGTCACGCCAACGTTGATGCATCCCAACCGGCTTCCCGCCGCACAACACTTCAGCACTTCCATTATTGCTTTTTTATTACTGCTGTTGTGGTTGTTTCCCATCGAGAAATAATTCTTCAATATATATTTCAATATTGCCGGGCCACTCCGTCTCGCCGCGTTGTCTCGCACATCCGTGTCATTTCTCTGCACAGATGTGACAGGCGTGACGGCGGCGCGCTTTTCTGTTTCGGTTGGATGTATGATATTCGCATCGCAGCAAAGCCTCACATTGGAGCCGTAGTGTTCCCCCGTGAGTGGTGGCACATTAAGGTAAAACAAATGAATCCATAACCCGGGATAGTTATTCAGGGTGTGTTTACGGAGCAGGCAAACAGCATATGCTATTTGCTTTGCGGTGTCGGATTCATAATTGAAAATTGCATGGCGGCTCCGTTTGGAGAACAGGTGATGGAGTGCGGGGGGGGGGGGACAAAGGGGTTTTCGTTTTCTTGCTCTCTGACGACACTGTGCCACTCCACAGCAAGGCTCTCGTCTTAATACAGACCCTTTGTGTCCACATGTCCTGCGCAGAAGTGTCCCCTCATATTCTATGATGTAGTCTGTGACAGTGTCTCTCAACCCAGTCCTCAAGGACCCCGTATCCTGCAAATTTTCATTGTAACTCTGCATAGGTAGCGCCCTGCTTGTACTTACTCAACCAATCATCTCACAGTACTTAATTATGCAAGGTGTGCAACATCTGACATAATTCGTTGCTGATTGGTTGAATCGCTACAAACAGGAACCTATTCAGGGTTGCAAAGAAAATCTGCAGGATAGGGGGTCCATGAGGACTGGGTTGGGAAACACTGGTCTATGAAATCCCCGCATGAAGGGCTAATTTGTGTGCGTGTGTGCACACACGCATGCATACATGCAGACAGATGCCACTTTTTTTGTATGTCTGTGTATGTACATGAGTGTGTGTGTGTGTGTGTGTGTTTACGTGTTCATTTGCAGGCAGATACCACTTTTATATGTTTGTGCATGCACATACGCGCCTGTGTGTGCACGTGTAATGGCGCACACGTGTAAAAAAATACAGCGGCCATGCAGACGTATTCCCCCTCATCTCCCTCCGTAAACCGTGATCCCCTGACCCGGCCTGTCCCGGGACCGCATTCTTAGCATAGACATGTGGTCGGGAGATAGACAGAGGCAAGGCGGTCCATTGGCGCAGCCTTTTGAAGCCGAAACATCCACTGCCACGGCTCATTTGACCCATCCTCTGCGAAGACGACTCGCATGGTGGTTTTTTACGGCGCCCCGAACTCCGCTCGGCCCAGCTCGCAGGGTCGTATGTGGTGAAACTTTGGGAACGCCAAAGCACATCGACTGAGACAACCCTCCTTGAAGAGGAGGAGGCGGTTCCACATGGGACCTCTTTAACGGTATTTTAGGATGCCGGTCAGGGCGTAGCTAGTCCATCATAGGACGCCTGTGACCCTGGGAACCTGGAGAGTGTTGAATGTCACGCTGTATTTTTCTGTGTAGGCCCAACGGAGAATTTTCGAAAGTTCAAGTCCTCTGGCTGAAATAACACCGATTAATGTTTAGGGGCTTACTGCCTAAGGCTTTGCTCCCAGCGAAGCTGTCTGTCAAAAGGAGAAAAAAAAAGGAAAAATCCTGGTTCCCTTTACTCGTCTGTTTATCCTTCGTTTTTTCCCCCATTTTCATCTGGCAAGGCAGCGCGGTGGCGCAGTGGTTAGCATTGTTGCCTCACAGCAACAAGGTCCTGGGTTCAAACCCCAGGGTTGTCCAACCTTAGGGGTCATCCCAGGTCGTCCTCTGTGTGGACTTTGCATGTTCTCCCCGTGTCCGTGTGAGTGTCTGCCAGGTGCTCCGGTGTCCCCCCACAGTCCAAAGACAAGTAGGTCAGGTGAATCGGACTTATTAAATCATCCCTAGGTGTGAATGTGTCGGCCCTGAAACAGACTGAGACCTGTCCAGGGCATTTCCCTGCCTTCTGCCCTATGACTGCTGGGATAGGCTCCAGCATCCCACTCCCTAATTAGGATAAGCGGCTTGGAAAATGGATGGATGGATGTATCCGGCCAATTACCCCACTCTCCTGGGCCGTCCCGGTCACTGCTCCACCCTCTCTGCCAATCCAGGGAGGGCTACAGACTACCACATGCCTCCTCCAATACATGTGGAGTCACCAGCCGCTTCATTTCTTTCGACAGTGAGGAGTTTCACCAGGGGGACTTAGCGCGTGAGAGGATCACGCTACCCCCCCCCCAGTCCCCCCCCCCAAACAGGCGCCCCGATTGACCAGAGAAGGTGCTAGTGCAGTGACCAGGACACATACCCACATCCAGCTTCCCACCCACACACACGGCCAATTGTGTCTGTAGGGACGCCCAACCAAGCCAGAGATAACACGGGGATTCAAACCGGCGATCCCCATGTCGGTAGGCAATGGAATAGATCGCCCCGCCACCTGGACGCCCGTCTGTTTATCCTTCTTGTCTGCAAAATGAAGTTGTGCAAAGTCTTCCAAATAGTTGAACTGGGCCATCGCCTGTTTGTCCAGTCACTTGATTGAAATGGGTGTACTCGAGAAGAGAACAACACGTTCTCCGCAAGGCTGAATGGAAAGGCTTGCAGAGATGTGTGAGATTGGTGGGTGTAAAGTGGTCCAATCATCAGAAACAATGGCCGCGAGGTTCACTGGGAGGATGACAAACACTGTTTGTGCACCGGCCCATGAAAACGACATATCGACGGGTCCCAAACAAAGCGGCTGATATTCTGGCCCAAATGAGCCACTTCTGTTTGCAGCAGCAATTCCTATGGGCTTATCATGGCCTGAATGTTTAAAATTGTACTGAAAAGTGTTCTAGTAAGCTGCTGGCCTTGATAATATTTAGTTTAGTTTAGTTTTTTGTTTTTTTGTTTTCCTCGTGGGTCTTTGAGTGGGGAAAGACATTTAGATCATCAATATAAAACCAAACTTAAGCCATGAAATAACCAATATATGTTGGTCCGCTATCCTATGCATTATAGTAGTGCTAATGTCCTATATCTCATTTAGCATACTCTCTCATCTAAATTTAAAGGAGGGAAAATGGAAAAAGTTGATTCTTTATCACGTGAATCATATGGAGAAGAATGAAAAATTCAATCTGTTCCCTCCATGAGGCAAAGCTCTGAGGAGAGTATGAAGGAAGAAGAAAATTGTATGTGTGTGTGAGAGAGAGAGAGAGATTTCCAGTTTAACTGGGTTCAGAAAAAGGAAGGGTTACAAAAAAAAACAGCGGCGAGATGGCGAGGCGAGGGGGAAGGCGTGATGGAGCTCTCCTTCATTCAAAGTGACTCATCATCCATAATTTACAGAAACTGTAGATTCCAGCATCAGTGCACAGAGGTCCTCACAGAGGTCCTCACATCAGTCAACAGTGGAAATCAAATGGCTCACCACGGCTCCCTCTTAGCCCCACCACCCCTTCACCCCCCACCCTAACCGCCTCCACATGATGTCAGCCAGGAGGAATTCAATCTCCAAAATGACACCATGAATGATGCATTAGAAGGGAAATGCACTTACCCTGGCGACAATACAATGTGCTCTCGCTGCAAACAACCACAATGGAAAAAAACCATGAAGGTTATGCTTATGAGAACGCATTAGGACGCCAGGAGGCCATCATGGTGAATGTTGCCCGCTTCTAAACTGAGGAGACGCGGTGTCGGTGCCAGGCAGGGGAGACCCGCGCCGTTTTCCGCGAGCGAGCAGCGAATTTTTTTGCAGAAGCGAGCTCGCGTCAAATTTCCCCCATGCGCGTCTTTGTCTTTCTCTCTGCGTGCGCACACTCGGTGGTGCGCCTGCGCCATGCGTGCACGAGTTTGTGTCCCCGTGCCGGAGCGCGGGGGAGTGGCCGGCGTGCCACATCTTCCATGTTAATAATGGATTCTTGATATAAGCTCCCCATGAAATTTTAATCTCTGGAATATTAGCTCACCGAGGGAGATACAAAATCAAATCAGGGGTCGTGATTAAGCGGGCGAAGCGCATATCGACCCATTTAAATTCACATTAACCCTGCATCAAAATGTATGAGCCATGACACTGATGGCAGACATAATTTAGGGGTGTTATGTCTGTTTTGCCGAGGAAAGCTGTGATCTGCCCCGTACGGGTGTTCAAGAAAGAAGGGAAGAGTAAACGGGAGGGGGATGGAGGGGAGGGGCAGCATTGACACTGTGAAAGGTTAGCTTTATCCATTTTTCATAAAAGCACAAGTCACCCTGACTTTTCTCTTTTTCTTTATTTTGGGGGGGGTTGTTTATCCGGTACACTTCCGCATGGAAAACGTATTGTAACGATCGCGGATGAATAGGCTCGGTAGCCCTTGGCTAACGGGTGGGGCCCTTTAGTCGTACTGGTTAACGTTGTCGTCAGTGGTGCGAGAGCCACGGGTTCGTGTCCCGGCTGTGGCGGTTCTCGACCCCCGACTTCGCGACAGTATGTCATTTTTCTCCGTACCGCCGACTGTACTGAAAATCACGTGAATCGTCGGATTTGTAACCCGACGTCACGCGGGTGCGTTGGTGAAATCGGTTGATTTTGCAGCCGGGCTTCCTGTGTTTTTTTCGCTCGTATTTACATGCATCAGCGAAACTAGGTGGCACGTGGGGGCTCATACCAACAGCCTGTTTTGTGTCATAGCAATGTGCCTTGTGCCCGATGAATATTTTAGCAGCCAACCCCGCAGAAAGCAGGCCCAGCTAAGAGGAGGCTGTGCTCGCGTTTGTGTGTACGTGTGCAAACACGCATGCATATGTGTGTGTGTGCGTGCGTGCGTGCATGTGGAGGGACGGGGCGAAGGGATAGACGAGCGATTAAAACAAAGCCCCAATTTTGTATTAGCAAACGCTCGGTAGTGCAGCCGAGGCGTTTGTCCCTGACACAGCATCTGTCATTTTAGCTCGGCGCAGACCAGTCAGCAGGCTGCTCTCCACCGGCCGTAATTTGACAGGGATTGAAATCTGTGCGTGTTTATACAGGTGCATTGGTGTGTGTTGGTCTATACGTGTGTTTATGTGCGCGAGGCTGTGAATTAGCACGCGTATTTCGGGGGGTGGGTACGGCGCCGTGCGGGGTGACGTGTGTAATTAACGAGGGTGAGTAAGTGGGGCCCCGCACCAAGCCGAAACACCTCGGTGCTTATGGGCTGCAAGGGCGTACCGGGTTGTCATTGGCATGGGTTGTGCTCATGGGAAGAGTGTTGAACTGCATAATGTGATTTATTAAGCCGCACTCTGCACCAACAAAATGGTAATCTTCAAGATTTTTTTTTAAGCAGGTACAGGTGTATTACAGCCTAGCTCAACATTAGGTACGCATGGTAAACTCGTTATCCTTTACTCTTTAGTAAGATTTTTATCGGTTATACCATGTATATTTGATTTATTGTACGGGTGGCTTTTTGTCATCTGGATTTTTAATGGACACTTTATAAGCTGCCATCTGTCAGGGGGCGATGCCTATAACATGGAGACGTGGTCTGGTTGCGAGCGCTGCAGCAGATCAATCATGCGTCTTCATGCTAAAGGCTGATATGATTGGTCGGTTTGGCAGCCCGTGATGAGCCCGCAGACCTATCATATGTGGACGCAGTCTGAAATCTGTTGTGTCAGTATCGGAAATGATGTTTGGCACACATGATGGTGCTGTGGAATCAAGACTTTTTTCTATTTTAGTTTTTTTTATGTATATGGATGAGCACATTCTTAGATCCATGTATGTATAGCACGAGACATTTGTTACTGGGCTTACGCATTAGCTGCATGTGGGTAAGTGTGTTGTGGCTGCCATGCACGAGTGTACAGTCTTCTTTTTGGGTCGTTCTCTACTCGGCTGCAAACCCGCGACTCTTTAAAGCAGTTTTTTTTTATATACTCTATTGATCCCCGAAGGGAAATTCTTCTCTGCCTTTAACCCATCCTAGCAGTGTAGCTAGGAGCAGTGGGCAGCTGCCGTGCAGCGCCCGGGGACCAACTCCAGTTCATCTTGCCATGCCTCGGTCAGGGGCACAGACAGGAGTATAAACCCTAACATGCATGTCTTTTTTTGTGATAGTGGGGGAAACCGGAGCACCCGGAGAAAACCCACCGGAGACACGGGGAGAACATGCAAACTCCACACAGAGGACGACCTGGGATGACCCCCAAGGTTGTACAACCCTGGGGTTTGAACCCAGGACCTTCTTGCTGTGAGGTGACAGTGCTAACCACTGTGCCACCGTGTTGTTAACCAGTCAACTAAAGGTTGCGACCCTTTAGTTGACTGGTTAGCGCAGTCGCCCGTGGTCTGGGCTACCCGGGTTCGATTCCCGGCTGCGGCGGATTCCCGGCTGCCCCCTGAATTCGCTACATTAGTGTCAGAAGTGGGATGGTGAGGCCATCCCAGAGGCCTCACCATCCCAGAGGAGTGAGGTAGCTGGTATGCTGAAGCGCGGGGATGCGCTTCCTGAAGGAGGGGGGGGGGTGTAACGACCACGGAACGGATGGCTAGACTCGCTGGCCCTTAGCTAACGGGTCGGACCCTTTAGTTGACTGGTTAGCGCAGTCGCCCATGGTGCTGGCTACCCGGGTTCAGTTCCCGGCTGTCGTGGATTCCCGGCTGCCCCCTGAAGTCACGACATTGGTAGATTGAAAGGATAGCACTTGAAATAAAAACTGACGTCAACTTTTTTATCAACTGCACAACGTATGCGTAAATACATGTATTTTGTGTTATTCGTGTGCGAGGAACCCCCTTTATTACTGCACCGTTACGGTGTTTCCAACATTGGCAGGTGTTCCAAGTTCATTTTGTTGAAACTGCTGATAGTTATTAGAGATAAATTTGGTTTCCTGGGGTTTGCTCCCAGGGCACATATTCTTTGCCACTCATGCCTTTGTCTCCGGCAGAAGGCATGCGTTAGGAATGTCAGGATTTTGTCAGCCCCCTAGTGAGGAGGCACAGAAGGACCTCACACATTACCAGATAGGGTTCTCACCGCCCCCGCCCCCCCAGTAACACATGGATCTGTGATTTAGTGGGTGGGGATATATTTTTGCATATTGTATCAAATTGTAATGTGCGTTTGCAATTGTCTGTGTGTAAGAGAAATGCTAATTGTTCAATGTCTGTAAAACGCCATCATGGGCTTGTATTTGGCAGCCATTCTGCACTCGTGTTGTAATGTTTTCTACTGCTAACAGGATTATTTTTTGAGACGCTACCTGAAACAATGCAGAGTGTGTGTGTGTGTGTGTGTGTGTGTGTGTGTGTGTGTGTGTGTGTGTGTGTGTGTGTGTGTGTGTGTGTGTGTGTGTGTACACACTGGAAGAAGACATTCACAATGACTAGCACTTAACTGCCGTATGAGTTGCTATACTGACTGTGCAGACATCATCTCCTCAAGGCAAGTGCCAAGCACGTGGGAAGTATATCTGTCTATTAAAATATCATTTTGATTCAGATTTTAATTGTGACTGCAAAAAGCACTCTGGGCGTGGGTATCCCAGTATCCCTGACGTAGCCTGGTGGTCACTGGCAGCTCTGCAGCACACATGCGGTTATGTGGGGCTGCATGGGACAGAGACGGGCTGTGTGATGGGGGTGCACTGTAAAACTTGGACCGGCATGTCTTTTGAAAGCGGGTGTGACGGTGAGCTTTATAACGGGCTGAATAGCAGAGTGGACAGGAAGTGTTTGACAGCAGCCCCTGCCAAGCAAAAGTGGACTGATCTCACCACCTGCTTGTCACAGGCAACAGAACAGGATGGACTGTGCTCATCAAAGGGCAGTAGGCTGGTCGGTGAGGAAGATGGTGGGCTTGGCTTGCCGCTGCTGCGGCCCGACCGGCTAGTCTGCAGACTGACAGGATGATAGCTCTTTGTAGTGCTACCTTTTTGTCTCCGGCATCTCTGGCTGCTGACAAATTAAACTCGGGGCTTTTGAAGTGAGTTTGAAAGTGTTCACGCTTCTCCCTTTCCAGCCCCCTCCACCCGCCTCCCTCTTCCCCCTCTTCTTTCTCACTCTGTGTCCCACCCTCTCTCTCCCCCATCTTTTCATTTTCCTTCCCATCGCTCAGCCCGGTTGTGTTTGGAACACAAGTTCCTCTAACTCGGGGCTCCCAAGGCGAGGCCCGAGCGCAGATATTAAACTTTACGCAGAAAACAGCAGTGCCCCCCCCACACACCCCCCCCGGCATCTGCAAATCGACAGCCAGCCCGTCCGCTGGGTAAGGGCGGTAGCACAGGCAACTTGGGCTTCCTTGCAGCTAGCTATCTCCCACCAGACAACGCAAGCTGTAGTGTAGCAAGGCGCTGCAGCCCAATTTCCATTGTCTTCTCCTGTAATTGTGCCTCTCCAGGCTGCTTCTTAGTCACACAACAGGCCAGGGTTGTGTACCTGAGGGAGAGGGATGTTGTGGACTTACTAAGGACGGCTGCTTCCCCTTCCGAGAAAAAAAAAAAGAGAAAAAAAAGTGTGTACTCGTACTTCAAGGCTCAGCTGAGAGGCCCTGTACCAATTACACACACTGCTATAATCTCCTGAGCACACCAAGAGGAGAGAACGGAGAGAGAGTGACTGAGTGAGTGAGTGGGTGACTGTGTGAGCGAGTGACTGAGTGAACGAGTGACTGAGTGAGCAAGTGTGTGTGTGTGTGTGTGTGAGTGTGTGACTGAGTGAGCGAGTGACTGAGTGAGCGAGTGATTGAGTGACAGTGAGTGAGTGGCAGAATAGAAATGGAAAGCTGGGGGGATACAAAGTGGAGGAGGACGGGAGTGAGAGAGTAGGTATGGTGGTAGTAATATTTCTTATGTCTTTAAAATACCTCATAATCTAAAATACACAAACAAGGGTACACACCAACAACGACAGCATCCTTAATCTATACGGGCTGCATTATATAGGATAATGGTTCAGTACATGGGAGTGCAGCGGGCCCGCTGTTGGCGTAGGAGAGGCTCCTGGAAGTCTGGGTTGAAGCAAAGCAGGAAAAAGGACAGGATCTGTTGAAGCACTGTTAGAGAGATGGAAGAGATGGAAGTTGAGGGAGGGAAAGAGAGCCGGGGCAGCTCTGAGCGTCGGCGTGGTGTGAGACATCGAACGTCGGTCAAGACACACTTGCCGCTGTCTCACTTTTGATCAGTGAAGTGGGTACAGCCTTGAGAGCCCTGCGGGCGCCAATGCAAGTCTTATAAGGACGGACGCCTCTCCACCCTCGAGCACTGTCGAAAACCAAAAGAGCCGCTTCTCATGTGTCACATCTGCCTATTAGGACAATCCCAGGTACTTCTTTTTTTTTTGTTGGTATTTTCCCCTTTTTTCTCCCTAGTTCTATCCGGCCAATTACTCCACTTTTCCGAGCCGTCCCAGTCTCTGCTCACCCCCTCTGCCGATCCGGGGAGGCCTGCAGACTACCACGTCTCCTCCGATGCACGTGGAGTCACCAGCCGCTTCTTTTCACCTGACAGTGAGGAGTTTTCCCAGGGCGCGTGGGGGGATCACGCTATTCCCCCCAGTCCCCCCCCCAAACAGGTGCCCCAACCAATCAGAGGAGGCGCTAGTGCAGTGACCAGGACACATACCCACATCCAGCTTGCCACCCGCAGACACGGCCAATTGTGTCTGTAGGGATGCCCGACCAAGCCCGGGGTAACACGGGGATTCGAACTGGTGAGCCCCGTGTTGGTAGTCAACGGACTAGACCACCACGCTACCCGGACGCCCCTCTCTTTCACCTTTTGACCCTTGCTCTGTGCCTCTGTACCTCTGTTTTGTTTTGTTTTTTTTGGGGGGGGGGTAACATCCAACACACCTCCCTTTATCTTCTTTGTCTGCTGGTCTGCTCATAACTACTCCCCCCCCCCAACTCCAGTCTGCCCCTTGCAGCATGGTGAGATTCAGAGAAATTACAGTGGAGTAAACAGAGCAGGCCGACGATATGAAATAACAGCTACAGGGCTGTCAGCTCCAGCAGGAGGGAGCTATCCGTCAGGAAAACGACATCGGCTGCTGTCCCCCGCATGTAGACACACACACACACACACACACACACACACACACACACACACACACACACACACACACACACACACGAAGCCAGATTTCTCCTGTCCTCCTGGTGGCAAGGTGAAGGAATTATGCTCATCAAAGGCCCAGTGCAGCCTGAAGCCTTTCCATTAACCTTCTACAACACTGCAAGGGGACGGACTTGACTACCATTACACACACACACACACACACACACACACACACACACACACACACACACACACACACACACACACACACACGCGCGCACACACACACAAAATGACAAAACGCCGATACTGACACAGACCTACAGCGTATTTATACAATGACACACACACACACACACACACACACACACACATAATTACACAGAGACATGATAGATACACACGTATGCCCACACACACGCACACGTACGCACACTCACCTCAATTACTGTTTCATTCATTGGCTGACAGCTGAGCATGTTCTAAAGCTGACATTAAAGGAAATTAAATCTCCTCGTGGAATGGGCCAGCCCATCTCACCTCCTGTCAAAACGCTCCCATTTCCACTCCTCCCCCCTCCTAACCTCCTCATCTGGGTATTTAGGGCTTTGTGGTGCGGAACGTCATCAAAGAAAAAACTTAGCGAGCCAGCGATGCATGGAGGAGCACAGACCCCCACCCACTCCCATGATAATCCCCATGCAAACGGAGCCCTCCACTGTTAGCCCATGCACACACGTCCACTCATACAGTTATACATGCTGTCGCACAAACATATGCTGAGGCACTGGTGCACAATTATTTTTCCACATATACCCTCATCTGTGCTAGCATTTATGGGGGCTATGCTTTCATAGGTGCACACACACACACACACACACACACACGTATATATATATATATATATATATACACACACACACACACACACACACACACACACACACACACACACACACACACACACACACACACACACTCACACACACACACATCCTGCTATAACTAGCTAAGCCCAGTAAGGGAGCGAGGTAGTTAACTCTTTGATCCGGACCTCCTGTCAGCTTTGGAATATGAAACCTGTATGACATAATCCTGAAAAATGTCCCTTCTCATAACCAATGAGACTCAGAGGGAGGGGGAAAAAAACAGCTTTCATTGGCCGAGGTACTGCGCACACCAAAGAGACTTAGCAGGAGAGCGACACGCGTGCTGTTGGTTCTTTTCGCGGCCAGAATTAATTAAGCCCTGTTGATGGCCGCATCCAGCAGGACAGGAAATCACGCGATGCTCTCGCTCGCCCCATCTCTCTCCCTCTCATTCTAATGCACACAAGTGTGTCAGCGCCCCAAAAGAAGAAGGGTTGTTGATTAGTTGCCTTGATGTCAACTAATTGAGTTAAAGGGGAGAGGGGCTGCTGTTTTCCTGTTTTGGCGTCGGGGCGCTGGGTTTCTCCCATAGGCTTTAATCAGATCAAACATGTCCTGTCGGATAAGACGGCTAATTAATCAGGGGAGGGACCAGCCTTCTCCTCCGACAGGAGAGACGAGGGCAGGAGGCTGGTGGAGGCACTTCATCTCCTCCTCCTGTTCTTCTTCCTGTCTGTCTACAGGGAGAAACACAAGACGGGGAGGGAGACGGTGTCGCCCGTGGCCAGCAAGCGATGGTCTGTAAAGATGCGTGCAGCCATGATTTACATGCCGCGTGCCTCCGGAGTGTCCCGCTGACCCCCCGGCTTACAAGCGGGCAAGCCGTTGCGCTGGATGTTGGCGCACGTGAGAAACCTCCCAGTTTCTGCGTTTCAGTCAGACACGGTTATACGATTGCGGTCGGGTTGACGTGTTTATTTGCGGCCAGTTCGGCTTAGCTCGGCTGTATCACTCAAGCTGCAAGTCCATGTAGGTGTTGTTGTGGCGTGAGAGGGAACAGTTTTGGTTCGCTAACTCGGGGGAAATGAAGCTGATCGCTACAGGTCAAATATATGAGTCGGTGCAAGATAGATTCGCTTCTTCATCTGCTGGTCATGGTCAGCCTTCGGCCTCGGCCTGCAGCTCTCCGCCCGCTCATTTGTTGTCTCTCATTCTCGCAGCCTTGAACCGTCAAGCAGCCGTTCTGAGATTACGCCTAACTGCTGCAAACGTTCTTCCTTTAATGTCTGGCTAGCGTGGTCGGGTTTCTGTAGATTTGCATTTTATCCTATGTAATTGCCGTTCTCGTTTGTCAGGGTTTGACACTTGGATCCTATGGATAGATTCAGCGCCAAGCCCAATGAGAGACCACTCTGCGAGGGTTCACCCACCATTTTTGATAGTCCGCCATGATAATAGACCCCTCCCCTAATGCTCCTAATTGACCCGGCTTGATCCCAGACCGTTGGCCTTTACGACAGCCACCACTCAGGTTATTGATCTAGGTCTTTGCAGTCGCTCCCCACAGCATCTCCTGTCAGACAGATTGTTAAACTAATGATCACAACAGACCACGTCTACCCAAAGAGCGCTTCCCTACCCAGATTATTGATTTAAGAAACCTCTTTTCATAGGGTCCCCCACCATCCAGATCACCCAGTACAAGGAGGTTAATGTAATCATTTGTTGAAATTTGCAGGGGTGAGTAAACACCAGGTTTGGGGTTAGTTCACTCTTGATTCAGTCGTTTCAGTGTGTCAGGATTAATAGTGAGGATGATGTTGTTAGAAAAGATTTTCAGCTTTTCTTTTTTGAAAAGAATTTCCCCCTTTTTGTCCCCCGTTGTACCTGTCCAATTACCCCACTCCTCCGAGCCGTCCTGGTTGCTGCTCACACCCCCCTCTGTCGATCCGGGGAGGGCTGCCGACTACCACATGCCTCCTCCGATACATGTGGCGTCGCCAGCCGCTTCTTTTCACCTGACAGTGAGGAGTTTTGCCAGGGGGACGTAGTGCGTGGGAGGATCACGCTATTCCCCCCAGTCCCCCCCCAAACAACCCCCCCGCCTGAACAGACCCCCCCTGACCGACCAGAGGAGGCGCTAGAGAAGTGACCAGGACACATACCCACATTCGGCTTCTCATCCGCAGACACAGCCAGTTATGTCTGTAGGGATGTCCGACCAAGCCAGCGGTAACAGGGATTCGAACCGCCGATCCCCATGTTGGTGGGCAACGGGATAGACTGCTACGCTACTCGAACACCCCAACGATTTTCAGCTTTCCCTATTTAACTGAATTGCTAAATTGAAGAGAATTAACCCCAACCTTTCTAGATACTACAGCATATACACTCACTGGCCACTTTATTAGGTACACCTTGCTAGTACCGGGTTGGACCCACTTTTGCCTTCAGAACTGCCTTAATCCTTTGTGGCACAGATTCAACAAGGTACTGGAAAAATTCCTCAGAGAGTTTGGTCCATATTGACATGATAGCATCACGCAGTTGCTGCAGATTTGTTGGCTGCACATCCATGATGCGAATCTCCCGGTCCACCACATCCCAAAGGTGCTCTACTGGATTGAGATCTGGTGACTGTGGAGGCCATCTGAGTACAGTGAACTCATTGTCATGTTCAAGAAACCAGTCTGAGATTATTCGAGCTTTATGACATGGCGCGTTATCCTGCTGGAAGTAGCCATCAGAAGATGGGAACACTGTGGTCATAAAGGGATGGACATGGTCAGCAACAATACTCAGGTAGGCTGTGGCGTTGACACGATGCTCAATTGGTACTAAGGGGCCCAAAGTGTGCCAAGAAAATATCCCCCACACCATTACACCACCACCACCAGCCTGAACCGTTGATACAAGGCAGGATGGATCCACGCTTTCATGTTGTTGACGCCAAATTCTGACCCTACCATCCGAATGTCACAGCAGAAATCGAGACTCATCAGACCAGGCAACGTTTTTCCAATCTTCTATTGTCCAATTTTGGTGAGCCTGTGCGAATTGTAGCCTCAGTTTCCTGTTCTTAGCTGACAGGAGTGGCACCCGGTGTGGTCTTCTGCTGCTGTAGCCCATCTGCCTCAAGGTTCGACATGTTGTGCGTTCAGAGATGCTCTTCTGCATACCTCGGTTGTAATGAGTGGTTATTTGAGTTACTGTTGCCTTTCTGTCAGCTCGAACCAGTCTGGCCATTCTCCTCCGACCTCTGGCATCAACAAGGCATTTTCGCCCACAGAACTGCCGCTCACCGGAAATTTTCTCTTTTTCGGACCATTCTCTGTAAACCCTAGAGATGGTTGTGCACGAAAATCCCTGTAGATCATCAGTTTCTGAAATACTCAGACCAGCCCGTCTGGCACCAACAACCATGCCACTTTCAAAGTCACTTAAATCACCTTTCTTCCCCATTCTGATGTTCGGTTTGAACTGCAGCAGATCGTCTTGACCATGTCTACTTGCCTAAATGCATTGAGTTGCTGCCATGTGATTGGCTGATTAGAAATTTGCGTTAACGAGCAGTTGGACAGGTGTGCCTAATAAAGTGGCCGGTGAGTGTGTATATATATATATGTATATACACACATATGGTTTCTTAAACTCTCCAACACCCCTGCATCAGATTTGTGGAAGCCAACCTCTGCAGTGGCCATTCTCTGTCATCTACAAATTACTGTGACAGCTCTATTGGATGTCCATTGTGACAAAATCTCCCAATGTTCGTTTTCTCATTGTGTTACATTGGCTACTAGCTACATTATGTATGGCTTGTAATTTGATAGCCACACTCCCAGGTGGCCCTGGGTGCTGTTGGACAAAGGGTCAGACGAGATGTGATGGATGAGAGCTGGTGGTTGGCCAAATACTGGCTGTCAGCCCAATTGGATAGTTTACTTACTGACTGGGTGGGTGGTAGGGTTAATGATGGACGGATGACAGTATGGATGGATGGATGGATGGATGGATGGATGGATGAATGATGGGTAGATGTCAGGTGGCTTGGCTCTTTGTTTGACTGATCAGTTCGATAGCTAGCTGGTTTACTGACAGGATGGATGGATGAAAGGAAAGAGCGATAAACGAATAGATTAATGAATGGACGGAGAGATGGATGAACGGACCATATACTTTCTGGATGCCCGGTTTGATTGACTGGCCGGCTGGCTGATTTGCCGGCTGGCGAGCTGTTGTTCTGATAAGCTAATGTAGAGTTCACCTGGCGAGTTGCCTACCTCCGGCTCAACCCACGATCAGCTGTGCTGCCTCAGCTAGCTAGCAGCAGCCCTCGGGCACTACACAGCAGACACTGTCAGACAGCACACACTATACTTAAACAGACATACATGCCATAGATCCTGGCACACCCACACTCAATTTGTCGTGGGAAAGCGCACACAGAAGGCTGTGTACAAGTGTATGCATATGCATAGCACAAGTGCTTGGCGGCTTGCATACATTTACGGATTTGCACTAACCGTGAAATGCAAGAGATAGTAGTACAGTTCACACATGCAAGACTATAAAGCATCCCATTCATGAACACACACACACGTACATGCACACACACACAATAAAATATCGATCTATCTATACTGGAAGTGAACAGATGTGTGTGTTATTGAGGCCAAATGTCACATCAGTTCAGCCCGAAATTGGTTGTGTTGTTGACAGCCTTGCTATGAGTTATGTGAAAGCTCCTGACACAGAGCTGATATATCATTTCAGATTTCTTATGAGTGATGTCGATGCATTATTTCTCACACAGTATTCTCTTTTTCCTTCCTTTCCACTCCCCCCGTCTCTCTCTCTCCCTCCGTCCCTTCCTTCTGTTCTGTAGCAACAGGAGCAGGACCCCACCAACCTGTACATCTCTAACCTGCCAGTGTCCATGGACGAACAGGAACTGGAGAACATGCTGAAGCCCCTCGGCCACGTCATCTCCACGCGGATACTGAGGGATGCCAATGGCGTCAGCAGGGGGGTCGGTTTTGCCAGGTATGTAGCAATAATAATGATAATAATGACAGTCAAAGCTAAACACCAAAGGGAGGGGGTAATTCTCTTTTTGCTTTACACCTTCATCAGAAGGTCAGATTCTAGGGTCAGCTGCAGAATAGCGCCCCCTGGAGCCAGCGGAAGTTCAGTGTCTTGCTCAAGGACACTACAATGGTGTTGCTGCTAGCTGTGGGGCTGTAACCTCCACTCCAGCGCCCATCTTCCTACCCTAGCATTGTGTTAACAAGGACTAACAGTATTTCAAAATACAACATGTAAGCTGGGTTGGACTTCTCACGTTGAACAGTACATTAGAAGCCAGAAAGTTGAGCTAACGATGATCACAGGAATGTGTTGGATGTCAGATCTGTATTTTCTAATGATAGCTCAGGTGACATCATCTCAATAATTGTCCCGATGCACGACAGTCATCTGGTCCTTGTCATCAGAAATAAACCCTGAGAACTATTTGCAAACAGACAAATGCACAAGGCACCATATCAACGTAGAGAAGCTCAGGAACATACGCAACAGCACATATTCACAACTGCACACACACACACGCACACTCATCTAAATCAGACACTTGTCAAATGGATCCTGCCTTCAGGCAGTGGAACTTCAGCGGTAATTTGTTCCTTTTTCAAGATTGTTTGACAGTGTGTGTCTGTGTGTTTGAGTTTGTTTTGGGTTTTTTTTTTCTTATACCATTTTCCAGTGGATTTGACAGTATGTGAGTGCGTGCAGGAGTCTGTTGTTGTGAGCAGGTGTCTGTGCATTAGAGGGGGTATACCCGACCCGAGCATGTCAGGACCCGTCGGGTCGGGTTCGGACAAAAATTTGGAAATGATGTTCAGGTTCACGTCAGCCTCAAGTTATTTTTAGTGGAAAACATAGTGCAATAGTCTTTTCAGACGGGGAGCGATTGACTCGCCTAAGTAATTCATTTTCAATGAGAGACACACGGGCGGGTAGGGAGGCGCGGGCAATCTGTCAGGCGGAGCGATGAGTGGGCTCAATCCTGTGAAACTGTCGCGGTGGTGCTCGTCTCACGCACACGCACCCCCTCTTCCAGAGTTGAATTGTCTTGAATTTTTTTCTTTGCGATGCATAGTGTCACCCAGAGGTGTAAAAACCAGGTCCAGAAAGTAGAAGTCCAAACCACGTATTTGCTCCACTCATGCACTACACCAGCAGATTCTGGCCAACAGCACTCCTCAACTAGGTAGGGAAAACTAGTTAATGAAATCAGCTGGTTTAGTAACATGGTTGGAGCAAATACACGGTTTGGACATTTACTTTCTGGACCTCGTTTTTATACCTCGGGTGTCACCCCCACAAAGTGGATGAGACAATGATCCTTGCCATGTGTGAGTAGCTAGCTAACTAGCTAACTCATCTCAACTAAACTCAACTCAACACACTAGTAAACTAACTAACTTCACTAATTTGAAGTTCGTGGTTATGTTCTGTAGTTATACACTATTTCTTAACATATTTCTAGAAGATACATTTTAATATGTTGCTATAGCCTATAAAGAAGGTAATGATTGTACTGGTATCGTGCCAAAGACAGAAGGGCACGAGAGCCATTTCCATGGTTACCATGTGTAGGGCACCTGGGGTTTACTTGTGGAGCACCTGTCTGCCTGTCTAGCACATTGAGGCCCCACGGCTCCAAGTGGGTATGCAGGTGGAGTGTTGCTTACTATCTGAAAAAAACATAGGTGTATAGTGTAAGCTGTAACCACGGTAACAACAATTGCATGATAGGGTAACACGAATTCAGTGCGTCATCTTACATTAACTGCATCGGGTTCCAGTCGGGCTCGGTTACTGTGCTCTTGGGCTCGGGTGGGGTTCGGACAAAACTATGCAGCCCAAGCCGCGCTCTACTGTGCATGCATGTATGCATGTGCAGTAATCCCTACAACAATCCAGTCACCCTGAGTAGTTCAGACTGTTTTCACTTAGAAAACTCCCCTCCCGTCTGTTTATCCTGCAATCATAAAGTCCTCTGTCCTTGTCCTCACCAGCAGCCACTAGGTTCTTATGCATCTCGCCGCATTCCTCCTGTTTACCCAGCGGAGGCCTCAGACAACCACAGCACAGCCATCTTGCAGGATTTTTCTTAATCACCTGGTCTGGCCTAGCTTCCCTCCTATTCCCTGCTCTATTACTGCGGGTTAGAACAGGACAGAAAGGCGCACACTCCTACACACAAACACATTCACAAATGCAGCGATGCTTACATAAACACAGATGCACATGTACAAGTGCATGTATATTGTTGTGCACATGCTTGCACACACACAGACACGCACACACACACACACACACACACACACACACACACACACACACACACACACACACACACACACACACACACACACAAACACACACACACACCACACACTCAAGCAGGCTGCCTCCTGCAGACCAACAAGCAGAGCACAGCAACAACCTGCCACAAGCCACCTGTTCAACCAACTCACAATGGAAGGAGGAGGAGACATAATGGAGAGGGAGCGAGAGAGAGAAGAAATGGGAATGAGAGAGAGAGAGAGAATGGACACAAGGGAGAAAGAGGGAGAGAAACAAAGATGTGACAGAAGTGTGAATCAATGGGCAGGGAAAAGGACAGAGCTAATCGCAGAAGTTATTAAAGGGAGAGAGAAGGAGAGGGGTATGGGCCTTGCAACGTGATTTGGAGAACTATGGAGGATGGGGAGATGATTGGGGGCAGGGAGGGGGAGGGGAGACAAACAGAGAGAAGGAGAACAAATGGGAGGAATTGGGATAAGTGAGTGAAAAAGAGCTTAAGGTAGATTTAGGGGAAATATAAGTATATCAGAGAGATAACGTGTATGCACATGCATGCGCCAAAGCAAATGGAGAGGAAGGAGGTGATTAATAAGAAAATCAGTGTGAGAGGAAGAGAGGGATATGCGGTCAAAGAGAGACTCAGAGAAAATGAGAGCATTGCATTGTGGAAGCTGCAGGCTTCCCTTAGCTATGTACAGAAGCAGGCAGAGAGACAGACGGACAGACAGACCGACCGACTGACTGTCGAACAGACAGGCAAACAGACAGACTGACAGCTGCTGAGGGCCGGGCCACGAGGGGCATTAGAGAGAGTAAACTGAGCTAAGTGTTTGTGGGCCGATCCATTACTGTTATCAGAGCCCATTACTCCAGCCCCAGCACTAATCACTGCAGACAGCAGCACCTGATGCCATTAAGCAGCAGCACACGGAAAGAGGCCGGCCTGCCTCACTGCCTACCTGCCTCACCAACCTACCTGGCTGGCTGGCTGGCTGGCTGGCTGACTGACTGACTGACTGACTGACTGACTGACTGACTGATTGCTTTATGCAGTGACTAACTGACTGACAGTCCTATGCAGTGACTGACCGACTGACTGGCTGATTGACCAACTTGCTGACTGCTTGACTGACTGACCAGCTGGCTGGTTGATTGACTGACTGGCAGAACAACTAATCTACTGATTGACATATGTACTGACTAACCAGCTGGCTGGCTTATTAACTAACTTACTGAGTGGCTTGATGAGTGATTGAATAGCTATCGGAATGACTGCCTGCCTTATGTACTAACTGATGAATTGGCTGGCTGAACAATTAATTAACTGACTGACATACTTACTGACTGACTAGCTGGCTGGCTGATTGACTGACTGATTGAGTGGCTGGCTGGCTGATTGAATAGCTAACTGAATGACTGCCTCGCTTACTAACTGACTGATAAATTGGCTGGCTGAACAACTAATTAACTAACTGACGTACTTACTGGCTGACTAGCTGGCTGGCTGATTGACTGACTGGCTGTTTGATTGACTCTGGTGGTGTGAGATGGATAAAGGGATGGATAAAGAGTGGCAGGAGGGAGCGAGGGGAACTTAGCACAAGTGCCTGCAGTCACAGAAGTCGCACACAACCCTGGAGCAAGGTGACGGATTCACACTTCACTCCCCGCCTTGACACACCCCTTTTAACACAGCCAACCGGTGAATGTCTGATTTCAAAGAACTGTTTATTGTCAGAACACTTCTATCACCCTTTCGCAGGAACTTAATGTGCTGTGTGTTTTCTTGGTGAGTCAGATTTTGGAGAGTGAAAGCAAGAGAGGGAGAGACAGGGAGGTTCACTCTGAGCAGATCCCCTTTGTGCCACTGGGCCTCTTGCTATTGTGAGGCGCTCGAGGGGAGGGGTCGGTCACATGTCTGTGTAATTGTGTCAGCGAGCGGGCACATGTATGCGCACGCACCCATGTTCACGTGAGCACCCATGAGGGGTTCATGGAGCATACGCTTGCAGGCACGCTTGCGTAAGAGCGTGCACATCAAGGAAAACGTGTCGGCGGCAGAGCAGGGAGGGTGGCGTGCAGCCACTGGGAAGGCCGACAGCCGCAACCGCACGTCGGGCCATTTAAGGCCAGTCACCGTGAAAAGAGATCAGTTGACTCACAGTGTGAGATACAGGGAGCTGACCCACATACTGCTCAGCATAAGCCTCCACTAACACTGCAGGAAGAGAGACACAGAGGGAGAGCGAGAAAGATCAGGGAGAGATGGATGATGGGTGGAAGTGAGAAAGATTATATTTTAGGGTGAGAGAGAGAGACTTTTGGCTGTTTATTTTTCTCTGTTAAACCGCTTCTCCAATCTCTTTGCTCCAATAGACAAGAATAAATGGCAAAAGCACATACAAGATAAACTACATAATTTAGGGTTAAAAATAAAAGACTCCTCAATTACACTAAAAGAACTGCAAGACAAAACAAACACTCAAAACCAAGAAGGCCTGTGGTGTTGATGGCATCCTAAATGAAATGATAAAATTCATAGACCCCAAATTCCAATTTGCTGTACTAAAACTTTAACATAGTCCTTGGTCCTGGGTTCTTCCCCAGTGTTTAGAACCAAGCACCGATTATGCTGCTCCACAAAAGTGGAGATAAATTTGACCCAAATATCCACCGTGGGATCTGTGTCAACAGCAACATCGGGAACATCCTCTGTATGATCATCCACCATAGACTCCTACGTTTCTTTACTGAAAACAATGTCCTGAGCAAATCCCAAATTGGCTTTTTACCAAATTATCATACAACAGACCATAATCTTCACCCTCAACACCCTAATTGACAACCAAATAAACAAAAACAAATTGTAATCCTGCTTTGTTGATTAAAAAAAAAAAGCCTTCAAGCCTGTACAAATCTTTGTTGGAAAGTGGTGGTGTTGGGGGGGGGAAACCTATGACATCATAAACTCAATGTACACAAACAACAATTGTGCTGTCAAAATAAGCAAAAAACACACAGACTTCTTTCCCCAAACCTGGGGTGTCAGACAGGGATGCAACTTGACCTCAACCCTCTTCAGCATATATATCAATGAACTGGCGAGCGCATTAGAACAGTCTGCAGCGCCTGACATCATCTCAGCAGACACAGAGGTCAAATGCCTACTGCTTGCAGATGATCTGGTGTGCCTGTCGCCAACCAAACAACTGCTACGACAGCACCTGCACCAGTTCTTCCAGACCTGGGCCTTGACAGTGAATCTAATCAAGACAAAAATTATTGGGGCGTCCGGGTAGCATAGTGGTGTATTCCATTGCCTGCCAACATGGGGATCCCGATTGAAATCCTCATGTTGCCTCCAGCTTGGTCGGGCGTCCCTACAGACACAATTGGCCGTGTCTGCGGGTGGGAAGCCGGATGTGGGTATGTGTCCTGGTTGCTGCACTAGCGCCTCCTCTGGTCGGTCGGGGCGCCTGTTCGGGAGGGGGGTACTGGGGGGAATAGCGTGACCCTCCCACACGCTACGTCCCCCTGGCGAAACTCCTCACTGTCAGGTGAAAAGAAGTGGCTGATGACTCCACATGTATCAGAGGAAGCATGTGGTAGTCTGCAGCCCTCCCCAGATTGGCAGAGGGGGTGGAGCAGTGACCAGGAAGGTTCGCAAGAGTGGGGTAATTGGTCAGATACAATTGGGAAGAAAAAAAAGGGGGGGGATTATGATATTCAGAAAAAGACCCAGCCTCCAGAACCACAAATATAAATTCTTTCTAGGTAGGATTGCTCTAGAACATGAAAACACTATACCTACCTCAGCCTAAACATCAGCACCACAAACAACATCAAGTTGGACATCCCAATTCAAACCTGGCTTAAAATATTATACTCTCTTATAGAACCCATTTCCCTTTATGGTCACAAGGTGTGGGGTCCACTCGCAAACCAAGAATTTACAAAATGGGACAAACACCAAGTTGAGATTCTTCATCCAGGATTCTGCAAACCCATTCCCCCCCGTCCAATGGAAAACACCAAATAAAGCATGCAGAGCAGAATTGTGATGATACCCACTAATGATCAAAATTCAAAAGAGGGCATTTACATTTTACAATCACCTAAAATTAAGTAACTCTGACACGCTCCATAACAAAGCCTTCACCTACAGAGAGGCTCTAGAGAGGGACCCCCTACGCCAACTGGTTCTGGGACTCTGCTTACAAACAAAAGCAGAGCCCCCAGATAGAAACCCTATTAAAAACCAAATTATAAGAAAACAAAATGAAAACCATTTGACACCCCGGAAAGAATCATCTGAAAACCAGAGCAAACTGGATTTTTTTTTGGCCGTGAACAGAGAATACACACTGGTACTACACACAGATTGCAAACACCCAAAAAGATTTTGAAAACATGACTAATAACAAAAAAACAAAACTGCCATATCTGCTGGGTGAAATACAGCAATGTGCAAACACAGCAGCGAGATTTGTGAGCTGGTCTGACTGGAAAAGGGCGGCCAATGGCCTTCTCTCCCCAATCAAACCCGGCCAATTAACCCACTCTTCAGAGCCATCCCGGTCGCTACTCCACCCGCGCCACCGAGCATCCTTCTCCCAATATACCCAATATAACAGATTCCTTTAAATACATTTCTTAAAAAAAAAAAGATGTTGCAGTGTTTACGCAGTTCTTGGTATTTATATATTTTAACAGTGTCCCCATTTTACTAATTTTATTTTAGGTCAGATTACTTTGAAATGTAGTCAGTTACTAAATACAAATTACATAGCAATTTTTGTAATTAGTAACAAAATCCATTGGATTACAAAAACTGTAGTCTAATCTGAAAATTGAAAATATTGCGCCTGGTACTTAAAAATGGATTCCGGGTGGTGTGGCACTCTATTCTGTTGCCTGCCAACATGGGGATCGCTGATTTGAATCCCTGTGTTACCTCCGGCTCGGTCGGGCATCCCTACAGACACAATTGGCCGTGTTTGCAGGTGGGAAGCCAGATTTGGGTATGTGTCCTGGTCGCTGCACTAGCGCCTCCTCTGGTCGGTCGGGGCGCCTGTTCAGGGGGAAGGAGGAACTGGGGGGGGGGGGGGGGGTAGCGTGGTCCTCTCACATGCTACGTCCCCCTGGTGAAACTCCTCACTGTCAAATAAAAAGAAGCAGCTGGCGACTCCACATGTATTGGAGGAAGGATGTGGTAGTCTGCAGCCCTCACTGGTATGGTGGAGGAGGTGGAGTAACGACCGGGATGGCTCAGAAGAGTCGGGTAATCGGCCGAGTATGATTGGGGGGAGAAAGGGGGGGGGGGGGAAAGAACCACAGAAATTTGAATTCCACAAATATTCATTTTTCTCTTTAAACACATCCAAATATTTTCCAGTGCAAATAAAATGCATTTTGCATGTTCAGCATTTACAGTTGGTCAAATCAAATTACCCTTACCAAAACAGTACTGGCACAAACTACAGGTGTACTGTGTATATTCTGCAACATGTGGGGAGCTGTTTCTTTTGTGCAAGAGGATCACTTACTCAAAATATTCATGTTCCATCTTTGATGCAAAAGAAAAGAAAATTCCATAATCCATAAATCACCATTCAAAAACAAAAACAAATATTGGTTTATGGTAGAATGAGTAGGATTTGTCGGTTGCGCTTTGTAAACACAGCATTCCAAGTTGGCCCCTCCTCCCCGGCTCAGCGGCACCAGAAGTACACGTCCCCTGACTAAAGCAGCCAGAACACATCCATTCTCAGTTCACTAGTTAGCGAGCTGAACCGAACATTCGGCCATTTTTCACTTCAGTGAGTGGGACTACGCAGTCGGAGCGCTGGTCAAGCGCTGAACGATTCGGTTAATGAAGCTTTTGAACAAATCTTTTTAATGAACTGATTCTAATGATTCAGTACACTGAAAAGAACTGCTTTGTACATCACTACCATAAAGCGGAGCACTTGTCTAA
>NC_079228.1:28183454-28299814 GCF_029633865.1 Lampris incognitus
ACATCTTGTCTGTGATTGAAATACAAAGGAACCTCCCTGATACTAATCGGCTTTTTCTCATTGACTGCTTTTGTCCCCACTTCGCTCGTGGCTTGTCGCTGTGTCATTATGAAGTGGTTCAACGTGTATTTGATTTCATTTATTGGGGACAAAAAAAGACGAGGATGCTACATGTACGTTCATTTGACTTTGTGACATAAATGCAGTGGCGTGTTGTCATTAATGCTGTTGTTGTTGTTGTTTTCTCTCTCTCTCTCTCTCTCTTTCAGACTGGCATGGCACTAACATATGACCCTGCTGCTATGCAGAACGGGTAAGGGATCAACCATCAATCTGCCACTGGCACGTCTCTGTTGCCCCCGTTGGACCTTTGTCAATACCTCTGCCACACATGTAGATTAATGAACTGTCTGCACTTTGTGACTCTGTGATGAAGGGGAATTTGCATGGACTTCGGGGGGGCAGGTTTCTGTAGGCCAGAGGGGTGAAGGGTAGGAAAGTGGTGTGTGTGTGTGTGTATATGTGTGTGCACACATGCATGCGTGCATGCAATCCTGCGTGTTTGTGCGTATGTACATCGTGCATATGCGAGCGTCGGCGTTTGCTAATATCTAGATTGTGATGCAGCGGATTGAAACAGTTGTACTTTGACGCGCTTCTTTATTTTTCCCTTCCACCACCGAGGCAGGAGGGAATGCACTGCCCCCCCCTCCCTCCCCCCCCACCCCTTCCCCCCTTTTTCTGTCATTCTTCCTCTCTCTTTTCCTCTGGTCATTCACAGGAAGCTTTTCACTCCTTGTTTCCTAAACCACTTATCCCCCGGTGACTCCCAGTCGGCTCAACCCAAACTGGTTGAATGGCAGCACTCATTACACACAGGTCGCTTTGTCGGAGCCTGCTTTGTTGCAAATCCTCCCAATTATAATCCGCTGGCCGTTGGTGTTAAGGAATAGAGCTGCACAGGGAAAAGACGATTTGCTGCATTGCGCCTGAAGTTCCCCCGTTATTCAAGAGAGAAGCAAGAGAAGGACTCTCACATCCTGAGACCATAGCTGCAAACCCAGCCACGAGAGGGGATTTGTGTGCGCAGGCTAACAGAAAATGTCACCTTAAAAGGCTCGACTGTAGGACGGCCAGGTAGCGTAGCGGTCTATTCCGTTGCCTACCAACACGGGGATCGCCGGTTTGAATCCCCATATTACCTCCGGCTTGGTCGGGCGTCCCTACAGACACAATTGGCCGTGTCTGCGGGTGGAAGCCGGATGTGGGTATGTGTCCTGCTCGCTGCACTAGCGCCTCCTTTGGCTGGTCGGGGCACCTGTTCGGTGGGGAGGGGGGACTGGGGGGAATAGCTTGACCCTCCCACGCGCTACGTCTCCCTGGCGAAACTCCTCACTGTCAGGTGAAGAGAAGCGGCTGGCGACTCCACATGTATCGGAGGAGTCGTGTGGTAGTCTGCAGCCCTCCCCGGATCGGCAGAGGGGGTGGAGCAGCGACCGGGACGACTCGGAAGAGTGGGTTAATCGGCCGGATACAACTGGGGAGAAAAGGGGGGGGGGATTTTTTAAAAAACAAGGCTCGGCAGTATATTTTATTCCAGCACTGTGGCGCGCTGGAGGAGCAGCTTGGGTTCTGCTCTGTTGTGAAACAGCTTCACAACATAGTTTGATGCAGCACTTGAAGCCGGTGTCTGCAGCCCAGTCCATTACCCCTCTGATATCCTTCTGGCCCAGCAGCGTTGTCCTCGACGTGGAGCTCGGGTGACAGAGACCAGTGGACGTTCTAGTTTGCCACCCGGGGCGATCGGAGTGACAACTGCGGTTGCTATAAACCCTCAGCAATGTGATAAAGCACCATGGCCTACCGCCTCATTTCTCAACAGCTCAAGCCGAGCCTTCTTTAAATGCATCGAGTTTTCTCCAAGCTCCTTTGATATCGGAGTCAGCGTGCTACCTAAGCCAGCCAGCGCGGTTTAGTGTAACCTTAATACGTTAGGCCGGAGGGGGGGGGGGGGATATACGGACAACCTCCTATTTTATACGATGACAAAGCTCAATTTGTTGTGATAAAACCAGACTTTTTGGTTGAGAATGTCATAAGAGCTTCATGAAACTTCCATGTGGCTGGGGAAACACGATACACGGTGTGTTGGAGTGTGTGTAGTGTGTTTGACTCGAGCGAGCCAGGGTGTGTGTCTGTGCTTTGTCTGCCGGGGAGCACGCATAGTGTTTTTAAATGGATCAAGGAACACAGAATAATGTCCAGAAGGGGGTGTACGACTTATTTTTTAACGAGGCTCTATTTCTCGAAGACACCTCCGACGAAGGGCCACCAAAGTTCAGCTGCCCTCGCTGAGCCTTATGATATTACATTTCTTTTAGACCTCCTCCTTAGTTGCATAGAATTATTCTACTCATGTTGATGTTAATTACAGCCAAAATTGCCTTTGAATGGGAGAAATCGCAGCGCTTCTCTTGACACCAACAGCATTTGGCGCCCCCTGCAGGTTGTCATCTGCCTGTCTCGTCTGCAAGCGAGACTTGTTCAGCTTAATTAAGAAAAAAAACACTCGTTTACAAGTGTAAGTGCTTCAAATCAAAACCGTTTCTTTCACAAAGAGATTGCATAACTAACGCCGGTGCAGGTCCTAGTTAATTGTGCGTCTTAGCTGATCGTATGTATTACCGGCTGTGTCAAAAATGTGTTGCTAAATATTTGCGCTTCAAAAACAAATGTTTTCAAAGACATTTTTGTCCTCTCTGGCAAAGTCCATCACATAACCTCCATGATACAGTCTTTCACAAACTCGCCGTCGGTGCAGCTTTGGTGAAACTGAGTAATAAAATCAAGGGGGGGTCTGTCCTGGGTTAAACCACTGCTCACCATCACACACCGATGGCTGACCACACGGCCATTGGAAACGACGAAAATTGGAGCTACAGAAATGTAACGACGACTAAAATATTGGAAAAACAAGCACTCTGCTGCAGTGCACCACATTAAACCGTGTAATTGAATTAGACATGGCTGCTGTATTTGTTTTAAAATGTTTTTATTCTGACACGTTCATTGGCGGGCCGGACGGGGAGTGTTGCCAGGCCATTTCTGGCCTGCAGGCCGCATGTTGTGTTTTCTCTTCTGGTTAAATGAACCAAATCTAAGAAAGGTTATACTATACTGGCGAGGATCGCTCGGTTAATGTTGATGGCATGGTAATATTTGGAGGAGTGCCATTAAAGCTGTGCTGTGGCATCACGTAGGAATCGCTGTCCAATCAGACGTTTAGAAACAGTTGATATCAAGAGTTGGTAGGAATTTAACAAGCTGCTTGTCCTGTGAAGACCCACTTCCATCTAACAGACACAAACCCAGAGTCTGACTGCCTCCTCTCCTCTGTCTGTTGTGTGTCTCCTCGCTCCTCTCTCATCCCCATGTCTTCTATCTCTCCACCCTTCCCTTGTCTCCTCTCATCTTCTCCTCTCACTCTCTCTCTCTCTCGCTCTTTCCCTTCTCAGGTTTTACTCCTCGCCTTACAGCATCGCCACCAACCGCATGATCGCACAGACCTCCATCACGCCCTTCATCGCTGCTTCCCCCGTCTCCACATATCAGGTGGGCCGCAGCGCACTGCATTGTGGGATCCAGCTGTCCGAGTGTCTACGTGTGTGTGTGCATGTGTGATGTTGGTTGCGGGGAGGGTTGTTTTGTGTGTGTGTGTGTGTGTGTGTGTGTGTGTGGGGGGGGGGGGGGGGGGGTTGGGGGTTGGGTAGGCTGCAAACCAGCATGGGATTCTAGTTTTATTGTTTCATTGCTGTTCCAGCTGTGCTCGTTGACATCTGTTTCAGAGACCGCAAACACAACTGAAAACAAGCCACTACAAAAAAAAAAAAAAAAAAAAAAACAACAACAAAAAAAAAAGATTTAAAAAAGATTTAAAAGGGAGAGACTTGAAAAAGCCGAGGAAAGGGGCGGGAGCAGGAAAAGAACCCGTCGAGAATCAAAGGGAAAACAAACATTTTCTGCTCTCCCAGTTTCCTGACCTGTTTTCTGCTCTCTCGACTGCTAATGTGATGAGCGTTTTTTTTTCTCTCTTCTTTTTTTTTTTTGGTAGTACTTAAACACTATCACTTCCTGCAGAGTGAATTCCCACACTCCTCATGGCTGTGATCCGTGGAATAATGAAACAGAGCAGAACAGGAACGACAAAATTGGCAGTGCGAGATGTCAGGAACGTTGGCCCTTTTTTCCCGTCAACACACATTTCACGCAGCGGGCCCTCGCTGAATATAAACGTCGAGAGGCACCGCTACTCTGCCCTTTTCCTTCAGAGGCTACTCGCCGAACAGCGCCTCTGTTTGGTATGCAGAGAGAGGAGACGAGAGATAGGGGGAGTGTAAGGACGGACAGAGAGCGCGAGAGAGAGAGAGCTACTGGGAAGGGAGGAGACAGCGTATCGGTGGTGGTATTAGTGGTGGCGGAGGGGATGGTTGCATCTGAAGGTTGCCGTGCCTGTCTTTGAGGCGCGCATGATTAAAACTCAGGTCCGGTACCCGGGGGGTTGGAGGGGGGCAGAGGCAAGAGGAGGGGGGGGTGGGCCGGGGCGCGTCTCTAATCCGCTCTCAGAAGGCTTCCCAAATTGATTTATCAAAAACAATGACCGGGCTTTTGAGGAATATTAATCCTCACAGTTCCAATATCGGGCAGCTCTGCTGCTGCTTCCTGTAATATTGCCCTTCAGCCAGTCACGGCGGCAAGGTGAGTCCTTCATCTTCTGTTCAAGTACAGCGAGATGGAGGGGAAGGGGAAGACAAGACGGGCGCACATACTCACCAGACAAAAAAAGGAATCGCTTCCTTTTGCCCTGGAAACAATCCCCTTGGTGAGGAAAACCCCGACACTTGAAGAAAGGATATGACATTCCTGCTTTTATGTCTATGTCGAGTGGGTATTTTTGAGCTTCTGTTTCAATGGGTTTGATTTATCAAATCTGTGGACAAGCAATGCCAGTAGCGGTGTTCTGGTGTTCCCATAAGACTGGCTCCAGTAAGCTTGAATCATAACTGGCTTTGTGTTCTGGAAAAAACCTGTTGATGATCCTCATGACAGCAGCCGGTCCAAGCCAGATCATTACTAAGATCTCAGCTCGTCCTGCCAGTCTGCCGTGGCCTGGTAATAACCTCGCCTGGTTTACATCACACGCCGGGTGTTTATCTGACATGCTGGCTGGCAGGCTGGCTCATTGACTGACTGAGTTGCTGTCTGGATGGATGTTAGGCTGGCTTGCTGACTGGTTGGATGGCCTGTTGACTGATTGGAAGGCTGGCTGGCGGTTAGCCTCACTTACTAGCTGTCTTGCTTTATGTGTTAATACTTGTCCGGATGTTTGTTTGATGGCTGGCCGGCTGGCCGGCTGGCTGGTTGGCTGGCCGGCTGGCTAGCTGGCCGGTTGTTTGAAGGTACAAGCTCCAAAATTTAGCCAGAGGGAGCAAGCTCCTAAAGTCACGGGCGTTATACTGTTCATATTGACGCTAAGTCTCTACGTCTCCATCAACATAATGATCAGAGGCCTGAAAGCCTCTCTTTAGCCTCTCTTTACTGTATATAGGAAGCACAGTATAGCACACAGTATAACACAGTTAGTAGCTTTGTTAAAGCCATAGCACAATATTTGAATTGGCGTCTTTGAGTGACCAGTTTGCCAATTGATTTACAATCTTCTTTTCTTTCTTTTTTATGTAACTGGGAAAATGCATAAGATGAGTAATTAAGAGTAAGTTTTCGCCCCGTCTATCCAGTCTCCTGCTATGGGCTGGAGAACAAACACAGCCATGCATAAACAAACAGATTTGGCTTATGTTATAGAATACAACGCCTGTTTAGGTCGGGATCCAAATCACGGGTTTTGACTCACTCAGAGGATTGGTGGCTCTCATAGAGGATTATTCTCTGTTTGTCTTTGTTTAATCTTATCATTTTACCAGGATCAGTGGCCAGCCTGTGTGTTTGTCTGCTACAAGCTGTCTAATTCCCCTCTCCAACAAATCTGAAAGGGCTGTCTGTTCATCCATTCCTTCAGTCTCGCCATCCTTCTCTCTGTCATTGTTTTTTCTGTTGCTTCCCAACTCTCTCCTCCTGTCTGTCGTTTTTTTCCCCTTTTTTTCTGCATGTATATCTTGATGGATATTAATGAGCCCCACAAGCTTCTTGATGACACTAACGAGACAAGCAGGTTTCTCCTCTAGTTTGTTGGCTCTTCACTCAAGTCACGCTGCTGGTGAAAATGGGGAAATGATGGAGGTTTATGGCAACCATTTGTCTGTATACAACGGAGCCAGTCTGGTTTAGCATAACCACTTATTTAGTTTGAAAGCAGCCCAAATCATTAGATGGCTGTTTCATTTTCCAATCACAGAAAGTTGAATCGGCTCATCTGGACACAAAGTGGGAGAAACGTCGCATCGCTCATCTAAGTGACTTCTTCGGTCTCAGCTGACTACAGATACCCCCACCCTTGGCCAGTGTAACTCTAATTAATGGTCACGGCAATTTGCATATGAAACCGTTTGTTGGTTTTGATCGTTATGCCACTGTATTGTTTATAAGGGTGGGGACACCTGCAGTCAGTTTAGACTGAAGAGGTCACTTAGATGAGTGATAAAACGTTTCTCTCCATAATTGGGCGGCACGGTGGCTCAGTGGTTAGCGCTGTCGCCTCACAGCAAGAAGGTCCTGGGTTCGAACCCCAGGGTTGTCCAGCCTTGGGGGGGGGGGGTCATCCTCTGTGTGGAGTTTGTATGTTCTCCCCGTGTCTGCCGTGGGTTTTCTCCAGGTGCTCCAGTTTCCCCCACCATCAAAAAGACGTGCATGGTAGGGTTAATACTCCTGTCTGTGCCCCTGACCGAGGGGGTAGAAGAACTGGAGTTGGCCCCCGGGTGCTGCACGGCGGCGGCCCACTGCTCCTAGCTACACAGCTAGGATGGATTAAATGCAGAGTGTAATTTCCCTGCGGGGATCAATAACGTATCTCAAAATCAAAAAAAACAAAAATAAATGTTGTGTTCAGGTGAACTGATTCAACTTTCTGTGATTTCCTCAGCTGGATTATTGAGCATACATAAAGACATCAGTTTTGAATGCCAAAAAGAAAAAGTATTTGAGCCCATTGTGCATATATCAGCTTTTCCTATTTCAAAAGCATTTGCTAGTTCTTTTTATCTTGTTATATTCCCGTCTTTATTTTATTTCTATTCACCTTATTGAATGTCTTTTTATGCCTTATGTGAAGCACGTTGAATTGCCTTTGTCACTGAAATGTGCCACGCAAGTGCACTTGCCTTGCCGTCTTCTGGCTTGCGACTTGATACTGTTTGGACCTGACAGGGACTTGGGAAGATCTTCTTTTATCACACAGTGACAAGTTACGTCTCGTTCGCAGGTCCAGAGTACGTCATGGATGCCTCATCAACAATACGTTATGCAACCCACAGTAAGTACTCCACCATTCACCTGCATTAAGAGTTCCAGACTGACTTCTGGCCGTCGGGAGCGACTCTCGGCAGAGCAGGGAACGTCTGCCCGTTCTCCTTTCTGCACAGCGTTCAGCCCGAGTTGTTGAAAGATATTACAGGAGATTCATTATGCGCTTTTTCTTCCTCGAGAACGCTTTACAACAGGGTAATTTTTGTTATGTTAAGACCAGTGTGAGCTATCGGAAAGACTGGAGAATCGTTTTAGGAGCATGTTCTTTCAGCGTGGCACCGATTCAGTTGTCAGACCAGCTCCGTCAGACGCATGCACATGCACGAGCTTAACCGCAGGCGCACGTCTGACAGCCAGGCTAGTCCTGTCCTGGAATTACTGTAAAGATCTATATAAAATCACATTATCCACATCTTCACAACCACATGCATATGCGCTTCCGGTTTTTTTTTTCCGAGTATGCAAACACTTTTTTTTATTATTATTATTATTCTTTGGTAGGGTTAACAGACAGAGTTAATGGGTCTTGGTTGAGCCAGGCAGTGACTCAGCATGATTTTAAAGACTAGAGCAGAACCACACGGGCAGGCTGCAGACGGCTGCTCCGGGTTACGCCAGGCCAGGCAGCAGACAGGGGTAATATTAATATTAATTTGACTCATTGCACCAGCAACACTGTCTGCCACTCCACTACTGAGGTCTTCTGGGTGAAGAACTCAGCATGAATATTCCCTGACCTCTTTAATTCAAGAGAGGGGCATGGATAATGATTTATTTAAATCCTTTATTCAACTGTAGTATCTTTTTTTTCTTCTTTTTTGTGAAACAGTTAGCCGTGGTTACGTGTGGATAAGTTAGTATAGAGCTACCTGAACTGACCTGATGAACCCATACTTCTTTTTTTTCTTTCTGTATTTTTCCCCCTTTTTCTTCCCAATTGTATCCGGCCAATTACCCCACTCTTCCAAGCCGTCCCGGTCGCTGCTCCACCCCCTCTGCTGATCCGGGGAGGGCTGCAGACTACCACATGCCTCCTCTGATACATGTGGAGTCGCCAGCCACTTCTTTTCACCTGACAGTGAAGAGTCTCGCCAGGGGAACGTAGCACATGGGAGGCTCACGCTATTCCCCCCAGCCCCCCCCCCCCAACAGGCGCCCCGACCGCGACCAGAGGAGGCGCTAGTGCAGCGAACAGGACACATATCCACATCTGGCTTCCTGCCCGCAGACATGGCAAATTGTGTCTGTAGGGAAGCTCGACCAAGCCGGAGGTACCACGGGGATTCGAACCGGCGATCCCCTTGTTGGTAGGCAATGGAATAGACCGCCACACTACCCAGACGCCCAAAAAATTTTTTTATTTCAGTTGTTGTAAAAAAATAAAAATAAAGTCTTATTATAGAATCAGTATTATTCAAAATGTAAATTTTCAAGACAGTTTTGCAGTTTACGGACCACTCATGCTATAGCTCACAGTTTCCCCCATGCTAACAGCATCACCTGGATATTGCATTACATGGGAACTCTTACATGTTATACTCTTGATGTTTTCCAAAACCAGGGCCGAGAGAGAGGTTGGAGCTTGAACTATCGTCTGATACAACATCAGGGTCTGCTGTCGAGAGAATAGATTAGAAAGGATGGTAAAAGTACCTGGGATAGCACTCGGGAGTTTGTTAATTTAGGGGTAGTGGGGATGCATTTGCTGGTTTAGAGCTGACAGCACTAGTGTAGTAAAGCTATTATGGGCACAAACTTTAAAAACAAACCCCCCTGTGTTTCCACACAATCGGTTTCCAAGTCATTGTCTAAACCACTGGTTCTCAACCTGGGGGTTGGGACCCCCTAGGGGGTTGCGAGATCATTTCCAGAGGTCGCCAGATGATTGTGGCAAAAAGTTGAAATAAAATAACATATTTTAGACTGGGGAATTGTTTTTACATTACATCGCCTGTACCACTGATATAATTTGCCTTAGAAGAGATTTTATTGAGTGTTTGTGTGGAGTCAAAGTGTGTGCACAATGAGGTGCCATTATTTCAATAAACCTAAAAACGCTAATCAAAGCCAAAATCGAATTAGTTGTTGTTCTGTCTGTGGGCAAAGCAACGGTCTTCCTGTGTGAATTTGGGAGATTTCATGTGTTATATATTACGGTAATCCCTGAACAATCTCGGGCAGACAGTTTATGAGCGATCAATGTGTTTACATTGTGGTGTTGTAAAGGGCTGAGAACCACTCGTCTAAACCATAGAAATCCTGCATTTAAAGTCTATCATTTAAAAATGTTCTGGGAAAGAGCGTTGAAAATTAACGTCAGCTTCACAGTCATGCTGCGACCGGTATTACAACTGGAAAAAAGAAAAGGGGGGAAAAACGTATGAGGTAAAAAAACCTCCATATTCTCTTCTTTGGTGTATTTATTCATGCGTAGGATGGGGCAGCCATTTTTAAAGGCTGATGTTGCTTTTATATTTTTGGCAGCCACTTGGCCGCCCAGGACTGGTCCATTAGTAAAAACAACTTGTGTTTATGAGAAATGGGGGCGTTGCAGTTCCTAATGGGTTTTAGCTTTTATATTAGCTCCTTCGCCCATGTTCTTATCACAATGCCTACTTTGCAGCGTCTTTCACAGATGAGCATCACTGATGTCATAGGGTTGAGAGAAATGTGTGCACGGCCAATTATTTGAAGCTCATGGTTCTTAATTGAGCCGAGCTTACCATAAGTATTCCCATTTTGTTGCTCAGAGGTCTTGCATCATCACGCTGGAGGCTCTAATGTTTGCTTGAGGGTGTGTTTGTTTGTTTGGTCCCTGAAGCCAGCTAAATGCACTTTGTTCTCGTCTGCTCCTAGGAAAATAACCGTATGAGCTTTGGGACCAATTTAGGGCACATATATTTGATTTATGAGACATCACAGAGATTCGTGGCGTCACAGAGAACAATGCACTTTATACGTTACAACCTGCAGGACAGTAATAAGAGGTGCATTAAAGTCCACACAGTAGTGGCCGCCATCCCTTAGGATTGTGTGCAAATATTGCCAGGTTTGCAATTTTGACTGATTAATTCGTTTTTGTATGAAGTCTTAATTGCAGCCAGTAGGTTTAATTAAGCACATTTTTCAGCGAAATAAAGAAGGCTGATGCATGAAAATTGAAATCGCTCTTTGGTGTCAAACTAACAGCATGTGTGTACCGAGGAACAGGAGTCCTTTCGCTGTCATGATTGATATGCTACAAACATAGAGTCCTACCCTGCTGCAGAGCAATACAGAATACACTCACCGGCCACTTTATTAGGCACACCTGTCCAACTGCTCGTTAACGCAAATTTCTAATCAGCAATCACATGGCAGCAACTCAATGCATTTAGGCATGTAGACATGGTCAAGACGATCTGCTGCAGTTCAAACCGAGCATCAGAATGGGGAAGAAAGGTGATTTAAGTGACTTTGAACGTGGCATGGTTGTTGGTGCCAGACGGGCTGGTCTGAGTATTTCAGAAACTGCTGATCTACTGGGATTTTCACGCACAACCATCTCTAGGGTTTACAGAGAATGGTCCGAAAAAGAGAAAATATCCAGTGAGCGGCAGTTCTGTGGGCGAAAATGCCTTGTTGATGCCAGAGGTCAGAGGAGAATGGCCAGACTGGTTCGAGCTGATAGAAAGGCAACATTAACTCAAATAACCACTCATTACAACCGAGGTATGCAGAAGAGCATCTCTGAACGCACAACACGTCGAACCTTGAGGCAGATGGGCTACAGCAGCAGAAGACCACACCGGGTGCCACTCCTGTCAGCTAAGAACAGGAAACTGAGGCTACAATTCGCACAGGCTCACCAAAATTGGACAATAGAAGATTGGAAAAACGTTGCCTGGTCTGATGAGTCTCGATTTCTGCTGCGACATTCGGATGGTAGGGTCAGAATTTGGCGTCAACAACATGAAAGCGTGGATCCATCCTGCCTTGTATCAACGGTTCAGGCTGGTGGTGGTGGTGTAATGGTGTGGGGGATATTTTCTTGGCACACTTTGGGCCCCTTAGTACCAATTGAGCATCGTGTCAACGCCACAGCCTACCTGAGTATTGTTGCTGATCATGTCCATCCCTTTATGACCACAGTGTTCCCATCTTCTGATGGCTACTTCCAGCAGGATAACACGCCATGTCATAAAGCTCGAATCATCTCAGACTGGTTTCTTGAACATGACAATGAGTTCACTGTACTCAAATGGCCTCCACAGTCACCAGATCTCAATCCAATAGAGCCTCTTTGGGATGTGGTGGACTGAGAGATTCGCATCATGGATGTGCAGCCGACAAATCTGTAGCAACTGTGTGATGCTATCATGTCAATATGGACCAAACTCTCTGAGGAATGTTTCCAGTACCTTGTTGAATCTATGCCACGAGGGATTAAGGCAGTTCTGAACGCAAAAGGGGGTCCAACCCGGTACTAGCAAGGTGTACCTAATAAAGTGGCCAGTGAGTGTATAATACACAAACAAATAGATGTGTTGCCATGACACAACAAGCAACTTTTATTCTTGTTAATCCCCCCCCCTTTTCCTCCCCAATTGTATCTGGCCAACTACCCCACTCTTCCAAGCTGTTCCAGTCATTGCTCCACCCCCCCTGCCGATCCGGGGAGGGCTGCAGACTACCACATGCCCCCTCTGATACATATGGAGTCACCAGCCGCTTCTTTTCACCTGACAGTGAGGAGTTTCACCAGGGGGATGTAGCGTGTGGGAGGATCACGCTATTCCCCCCAGTTCCCCCTCCCCCCCGAACAGGCGCCCCGACCGACCAGAGGAGGCGCTAGTGCAGCAACCAGGACACATACCCACATCCGGCTTCCCACCCGCAGACATAGCCAATTGTGTCTGTAGGGATGCCCGACCAAGCTGGAGGCAACACGGGGATTCGAACCAGCGATCCCTGTGATGGTAGGCAATGGAATAGACCACCACGCTACCCGGATGCCCCTCTTGCTAATTATTTTGATGACAGAGACCCAACGATGGTCTTTGCTGGTCTTATAGATAATGCCTCCACGGGGCTGCTGATGCTAAATGCCGTTTTCACATTTAGATTTTAAGGAAAGCAGTGGTTTTGTCTGACTGATTGCTGAAGGTGGTAAAGGTATGCCTGTTCTTGAGTCAAAAAGGCGGTTATTCGCCAGTTACAGGGACTGAAAACATCAGTACACCCTTCACTGTGCAGCTGTAGCCCTAGTAGTTACCCAGTGGTGTTGTGCTCTGTCAACCCTGCACTTCCCTGCAGGGGCCATCACCACCCAGCCCTTCCCAGCTCACTTCTACGCCTGCTGGGGTACAGCGAACATGTAATTTGGTCACAGCACGCCACCGCCACAGCACACACACACTCCGCTGCCTAACTTCCCTCCCCCCGACACCCCCTCACACCACATACACGCTCACCCCATTTCCAGCCAGCCACCTGGCATCACATCAGCAGACACCCCCAACCCCTTCCACCCACCCACCCACTGACTGGCCGTGCATTTCCAGCCATGCTGTGAGACATTCCAGCCTCCTACCAGCTCTGCCAGTTTCTTTCCTACTCACCTTCCCCTTCCTCCGTCCCCACCGGCACTCCTAGTTTTCACACAGGGTCAAGACTAGCTCGCGGATTTTATTCGTTCCTGACGGTGTGTCTCCTTGTTTCGAGAGTGAAAGTGTTATGGGTGGCTGACAGTGTCTGTAAGAGGGTGAAGTGTGTGGCATGAGTTTCCAAGTGTAATGTGGATGTGAGTAGCCTGTCTTCCAGTGTGTAGGAGCATCTGTGTGGATACACACACCTGTCTGTGTGTGTGTGTGTGTGTGTGTGTGCATGCATCCCTGTCTGTATGACTTCTTCATAAGCACCTCTGCTTGTGTGTGCATGTGTGTGCGTGCATGCGTGTGTGTGTGTGTGTGTGTGTGTGTGTGTGTGTGTGTGTGTGTGTGTGTGTGTGTCATGCATTTGTGTGCATCTATTGTACCACAGTATTTGTTTATGTAAACCTACATATCACCGTGTTAGTCCCGGCTTCTGTGCCGGCCATACAGTCATGTGTTGTTATGGTTTGGCTGTCGGCATGAAGACAGAACGTACATGGCATCATCCATCATGTTTGTGTAAGCGTTAATGTTTGCCTTGTACTTATTAGTGTGTGTGCTGTGTACGCTATGTACTGCCATATGTGTGGCCCTCACTGGTTATTCCCCAACCAGCCCACAAGACCACCTGATGTCTGTCCATCTTCCAACCTTATGTCATGAGGCTTCTTAGAGCCATTGGCAGTCTAGCCAACAGACACATTGTACATCCCATCAGCTCCCCATGCCAGGAGTAGACATGTGGCCCTATCAATCCCCATGGCCCCATCCCCGTTGTCTTCCAGTGGCTCTCTCCGTCACCAGACAAGGTGCTTACCCCAGCTGTCACGGCCATTGGTAGAGCACAGCTAACAGTCTGTCTCTATTTATGACCCATACTCATATCGACCAACAGCTATACGCACAGCCGACCTCCCTGCCACACACACACACACACACACACACACCTGCTGCCAAACCAGTGAAACACGTCAAATTAGCAGAGCATGCTAGCTCTGAACACATCGGGGCCTACTTAAAGCATTAAACCAACTGATTGCATCGCAGTTGGGTGGCTCACACCGTGTGTCGCTTGTTAAACCAATGGAGCGTTGTGCGATGGCACTCCTGGTGCTCAGACAATATGGAGGCAGCCAGGCATGGAGGGGGAAGAGGTCACACCCGGCCAATCAGGCTGGAAATCTGCTGTGTAAAATACAGTATAACTGGCTCTTAACTACTGATCCTCGGTACCCCCCCGGTTTTCTACCCTGACAGGTATTCCAGCAGAATGTAATTTACCTACCTGGCAGAATAAAGCAGCAGTACCGGGAGGTGTCTGAGGACCAGATTTAGGAACCAGTGCAAGAGAACCGGTGATCCCCATGTTGGTAGGCAACGGAATAGACCGTTATGCTACCCGGACGCCCGCAAATTTATTTTCTTAATTTCTCCAATACCGATAGCAGAATCGTTAACATCAGAGCTTATCAATACGGTCTTTAATAATCAAGCACCGGTGCCCATTTAATACTGGGTTTTGGTACCCATCTCTACACAGGGGGATCCAGGATTCTTTCCTCTTCGACTCGTTTTTATATCATAATTTCAATGTTGTCCTCTTTATCCTCGTTTTAAGCAGTCTAAACAAATAGTTTTCAGACTATTTTCTGTACAGCCAGAGCTCTTTTTTGAGGGGGGGGTTAGTTTCTCTGGTGCGGCGCAGTGGTTAGTGCAGTCACCTCACAGCAAGAAGATCCTGTGTTCAAATCCCGGAGTTGACCAACCTTGGGGGTCATCCCAAGTCATCCTGTTTGAGTTTGTATGTTCTCCCTGTGTCTGTGTGGGTTTCCTCCGGGTGCTCCGGTTTCCTCCCACAGTCAAAAGACATGTAGGTCAGGTGAATCGGCCATACTAAATTGTCGCTAGGTGTGAATTCATCGGCCCTGTGATGGACTGGCGGCCTGTCCAGGGTGTCTCCCCGCCTGCCGCCCAATTACTTCTAAGATAGGCTCCATCATCCCACAACCCTAATTAGGATAAGCGGCTTGGATAATGGATGGATGCAAGAGAATACACAAGAGCTATAGAGGGACGTGCGGATACTACAACTAACCTGAAAATGATTGCATCATTCCAGTAGTGCATGTTTGCATTACAGAGTCATTCATTCTGACAACAGAACAGAGTATAATTGGGGCATCTGGGTAGCGTAGTGGTCTATTCCATTGCCTACCAACACGGGGATCACTGGTTCGAATCCCCGTGTTACCTCTGGCTTGGTCGGGCGTCCCTACAGACACAGTTGGCCATGTCTGCGGGTGGGAAGCCGGATGTGGGTATGTGTCCTGGTCACTGCACTAGCGCCTCCTCTGGTCAGTCGGGGCGCTTGTTCAGGGGGAGGGGGAACTGGTGGGAATAGCATGATCCTCCCTTGTGCTGCATCCCCCTGGCGAAACTCCTCACTGTCAGGTGAAAAGAAGCAGCTGGCGACTCCACATGTATCGAAGTCTGCAGCCCTCCCCGGATCGGCAGAGGGGGTGGAGCAGCGACTGTGACAGCTTGGCCGGATACAATCTGGGAGAAAAAGGGGGGAAATCCTCCCCCCCCCCAAAAAAAGAATAGAATATAACAGATTGCGCTGTATGGTTGTAAGGGACCTTGTGGTTTATGTTGGAGAGTTTGAATGGTTTGACTCAGTTCTTGCTTATCGCACAACAGACACGAAAGCGCCATGGCATGTATAGTAAGTATTGCCTGTGGTGTTTGCGTTTATCTCACACAGAGACAATCCCAGCCCCGTAAAGACAGGCCGCTCTTTTCCCCAACTCTTCATTAGCACACAGTCAGACACAGATGTAGAGACAAAGAGGAAGGGAAGGGAAGGGTTTTCAAGAATTGTGCATCCTCCGTACTTGAGTGCGAGAGGCATTCAGTGTGAAACTTCATAGGAAGTGACAGCGTTTTCAAAACATCCACCTAAATGATGTCTCAGCTCCTTCCTCCCAGGTGTTTGTCTTCTTTCTCGTTTGTGTTCGCTGTCTCTCTCTGTCTCTCTCTTCCTCCCTCCTTTTCCTCCCCCTCTCATCTCTCCCCTCTCTTCGGGGCCTCGGGTTGTCCGTATCCCTGCTCTGTGTCAGCTAGGAATGGTATACGAGTCCATGGCGGTTAACTCCTCCGTGATGAGCATCATGGCCGACGGTAGATCAGTCGGCGGGCCCCAGGCCTAGCTAGCACACAGGAAAGAGAATAACGAATGGGAGGCAGTTTAACATTGCCCTGTCAGAAAGTCGGCTGCATGAGAGCAATGCCCACATCCGCCCGTCCTAAAGCATACACCGATACCACGCAGTCAGAAAACGCAGGCCTGACTAAGTAGCTGCAGAACCAGCCGAGCACAGCAATTGCTGTCTTTCCCTTTGACTTATATATCCCCTGATGTTGTTTTTTTTTCTTTCTTCCATCAGCATGATATGTGTTCTCTTTGCTCCAGGTATGCACTTCTATAGTGGGTGGGCTCATACTGTAGCAACCGTAGGTGCATTACTGGATTTCTCTCCATTGCACTATAGCGAGCTTTTCCCTGACCCTGACTTTGAATAGACACTCCCCATGCCTCCTAAATTTCACCATAGCTATCTGCGCTCGCCGGAAGAGGGCAAATCGGTGCACTGCGTGATACTCATCTCTCGGCTTGACATTAAGAACGCTCCATGGATTCAAAAGAGGAACATTATGTCAGTCTCATGAATTCTACTGGCGAGGCAGAATTTGAGCCGGGGCTACACTCGTCCTTGAGTTCCTCTGACTGCTCGCTTGCTCTCGTTCCTTCGGTCTCTATTTTTCTCCCCCTATCGCTCTCTCTCTCTCTCTCTCTCTCTCTCTCACTCTCTCTCTCTCTCTCCCCCCCCCCACTTACTCACTCACTCACTCACGCACACATGAAGACTTACTCCTTCTCCACCCCTGATTTTCTTCTGCCATTTCAGAATACAGCTGCAGTTACTGTGTCTGTGCCAGCGAAAAATCTTGTGTGCAGGCTTAGTTTCATTCACATAAGAGAGATATTGTTGCAGTGCCACAGGATACCTGACAGGAGAGATTGACTGCTCGCATTTTCGCTATCAGGTCTTGGATATTGCCACAGAATTTTGTAAGGCACGGACATAAAATAATGAAACAAAAGTTGATTTGATTTAATGGACGGGACTTTATTAGGGTATCATGTTTTAGAATCGACCGCATAATTATTTCCGCCGTCATAAATGGAATATTCTGGGGAACTTCTTATCCGTGAAACAATCATACTTTCAGGTTTAAGAGGGCTGGACATCCCGTGAAGACATTACAAAAGCTGTAACCCCCCCCCCTTTTCTCCCCAACTGTATCCAGTCAATTACCCCACTCTTCTGAGCCGTCCCCGGCCGCTGCTCCACCCCCCTCTGCCGATCCGGGGAGGGTTGCAGACTACCACATGCCTCCTCCCATACATGTGGAGTCACCAGCCTCTTCTTTTCACCTGACAGTGAGGAGTTTCAATAGGGGGACGTAGTGCATGGGAGGATCACGCTAGTCCCCACAGTTCCCCCTCCTCCCCGAACAGGCATCACAGCCGACCAGAGGAGGCGCTAGTGCAGTGACCAGGACACATATCCACATCCGGCTTCCCACCTGCACACACGGCCAACTGTGTCTGTAGGGACACCCCACCAAGCCAGAGGTAACACGGGGGTTCAAACCGGCGATCCCCGTGTTGGTAGGCAACGGAATAGACTGCTGCGCTACCCAGTCAAACGCTGTAACTTGATTGAGTCATCCTGTGCTCTTGCCTTCTCTCATACTTGCTTGCTGGTAGTCCATCGGGTCTGATGATGACATCTCCCCTCATTAACGATGTGTCCTTTAATGACTTCAGAGTCCAATTCTTGATCCACAAGTTTTATTGCACGTTGGGCATATGAATTCGGACTTAGTGGGGGACAGGCATGGTTGTGTGTCTCCTAAGTCTTTTCTATTGTTTTTTTCCACATTCCTCTGAATTTCCAGCTGTTCTATACCTCTGTAGCAGATCTCCCGCCAGTTAGAACGCTTGATAGCAGCTTGCTCCAGTCTCAAGGGGTCGGTACAACACTTTTTCAGCGATGTTTTTAGCTGGTCTTTATATCGCTTCTTCGGATCACCTGTAGACCGGCAGCCCAGATGAAGCTGTCCGTACAAGACTTACGTGGCAGTTATTCTTGAGGCATCCTGATCACATGTCCAAGCCAGCACAGTTGGTGTTCAGTGACCCTGGCTTCTATGCTCCTGCAGTTTGTCCTAGCAAAAATCTCGCCACGGGGAACACGGTCACGCCCCGTGATCCCCAACAGCGCAGACACCTTATGTGGAACCGCTCCAGCAACCTTAGGTGGAGGCTGTATGTGACCCAGGCTTCACAGCTGTATTGGAGAGTTGTGGTGGAGACGGCATTGTAAATGGCAGTTTTGGTGTGCAGGTGGAGGTGTTGGTTTTGTAAGACTTTACGTCGGAGTTTGCCGAAGGCTACAGAGGCTTGTTTGATTGTGTTGTGAATTTCGTGATCAGTGTTGCAGCCCTCAGAAAGGATGCTGCTCAGTTATTTGAAAGATGGAGCAACTGAGAATGGTTGGGGTTCTATAGTGAAGACGGGAATAGTGGGTTGGGGGGCTGGACCTCCATTGGCATAACACCTCAGTCTTGGTGGTGTCTCTCATACACATTCCTGTAAATACACACACACACACACACACACACAGAGTTGATCCCGTGCAGTCACAGGTTTGTTATGATAGCTTCATCACCATGACAACCGAGGGGTCCCCAACTGTTGCTTTTGCTCTAGATTTTCCACACACTCCCACCAGATTGTCTCTAATACTGTCCCTCTCCAATAACAGTAATGCCCATAATACTAAACACACACATGCATACACGCACAGCCACACCATTTTCGAAACACAATTACGTGTCTTGGCTGCGTATCGGAGCCCTGACCAAGGTGAGATTGCCCTGTCCTGCTCATCTGTGCCCTCGGTGATGCAGGCTCAAACTGTTAAGCTGATAGCACATAGTGTTGCTGTAGCCCTCCGCTGCTTCATTTTCTTAGAGAGCCTCAATCTTGCATTACCCCCTCCCCCCCCACCCCTTACTCAGGCATGCTCTCAGTTATGTTTGCATTTAAGCTTACAAAAACCCTCCAAATATGAGATGGAAAAGCTCAACGCGACAGGGGAGGCCGTGAAACACCGGTCGTGGCATCTCCGTCAGCTTGCACAGTGATGGGTTTTGTTCATTGCTATTCATTAGTGTACGCCCCTGTTTCCCCGCTGCTCCGGTCTATCTGTTGTGTAAACGGAGCGGTTCAGCTTCCTGGCTCAGTCCGTGGCACGTCGTGGCTCACAGACAAAGCAGCCCAGGATGTCTGCTCGCCTCGAGGAAGGATTCGTGGAGCAGCTGAGAGAGGTGGACTCAGGAGGCTAGCTTTTTGGGGCTTACCTGACTGGAAAGGTTGCCTGAGGGCCTCTTAAAAGTGTGGCGGAAACTGAGTAGTAACACACATAAGGGGTACGGTGGCTGCTAAAAGGCTTACATAGAGACCCGTGGTTTGCAAGGAAACAGTTGCATTACCTGGCCAGTGTGTATATCTCAAACCAGACACGTTATACACCTGACTGAGTGCATAAATATACACGTAAGCGTACATTTACACACATGCACACACACAAATACAGACATATTAGACACTTCGAACGCATGAAAAACACCGTTTTCTGCACACTCGCTCGGTTATGTAATATTTCATATTCAATAACTTTGTGGTCTCGCTGGATACAGTTCCATTACCTACAGCGAGTTACCCAAAGGTGGGCAAGCCAAGCCTCAGGGGCCCAAGACCTTCTGTACTGTATATAGTTACCCGTCAATCGTCAGCAGATGTTCTGCCATAACACCAGGCTTTGCAGACCAATAATGACTTCAGTCAGATACGTCTGTGTGCGTGTGTGCATGTGTGTCTGTCTTTAGCCAAAGATGGAGAGATATTTATTTGCCGTCAAAGCCTTAAATCACCCAGGCTTAGCCAAGCCCCGGGATTTACACGTGCTCAAGCGCCACATATAGACAACATGCATCAGTGTCAGTAACACACAGGCATGTGCGTGCATGCTACTTGTATGCTCTTAGTGCACTTGGGATTTTTAAATCTTTTATTTTTTAGCGTTTTTTTATACCTTTATTAGATAGTAATAGTGGAGGCAGACAGGAAATGGGGAGAGAGAGAGAGAGAGAGAGAGAGAGAGAGAGAGAGAGAGAGAGAGGGGGGAAAGAAATGAAACGAAGGTCACCGGCTGGAATCGAACCAGCGACAGTTGCGACCATGCGGGTATGCGCTCTCAACCATTTGGCTACGGAGGCGCTTTTTTTCAACCTGCTCGCACACATGCTATACATGCACACATGTACCCAAAACAAGCTTTCATGCACAAACGCACTTATTGGCAAACACACACTCAAATGTACGCACACACACACAGGCAGTACGGTACCCGCAGAGCCACACATGGAGAAGGTAGCTGTCAGATATGGTGAGGAATGTGTTGAGCTGAGTGAGGCTTCTCTTTCATCCAGACGGCACAAAGGGAGGCTTTGTTTTGGATGAAAGCAGCGGCGTAATAGCTGCAGTTGTTGTTTGACGCTCATGAGGCTTTTAACGTGCCTCTTTACTCCTTTGTGGAATGAATGAATCTTTTTTTTCCACCCTTTAAACATCTATACGTGTCAGAATGAGCAGTCTAAACATACCCAGCTCTCATGCGAAAGTACGCATTCCTGCCCAGTCCTTATCTGGCGTTCAGAGGGAAACCATCCTGATTTTTAAATATGTATAGTACATATAAACATGTATGTAGTCTGTATAAGAATAATATGTGCATATATATATAGATATAGATATAGATATATAGATATAGATATATATGTATGTATGTATATATGCAAATATTAACACTTCAGATACTGAAGTGCTGACCTGCCAAGTAAGTTGCGAAGTGGAGCCGCCATGGATCGGACTTGTCGCTCCAGCACATCCCACAGACGGTCAACTGGATTGAGATCTGGGGAATTTGGAGGCCAGGGCAACACCTTGAACACTTCATCATGTTCCTCCAACCATTCCTGATCAATGTGTTGGGTGTGGCAGGTCACCTTATCCTGCTGAGAGAGGCCACTGTCACCAGGGAATACCGTTGCAAAAGGAGGGGTGTACCTGGTGTGCAACGATGTTTAGGTAGGTGGCACGTGTCAGATTCACATCCACATGAATGGCCGGACCCTAGCAGAACACTGCCCAGAGCATCACACTCCCTCCACCGGCTTGACGACTTCCCACAGTGCACCATGGTGCCGTCACTTCCCCGGGCAAATGGGGCAAACGTACATGGCCATCCACATGATCTGAAAGAATACGGGACTCATCAGACCAGGGGACCTTCTTCCACTGCTCCAAGGTCCACTTCTGGTGCTCGCGTGCCCACTGTAGGCGCTTTCGACAGTGTACAGGGGTCATCATGGGCACTCTGACCGGTCTGCGGCTACGCAGCCCCATACGCAGCAGGGGGCGATGCATTGTGTGTTGTCACAGATTCCTCCCGTAACCATCACAAAAATGTGCTGGGGCTTGTGCCACAGTACACCTTCCTTCAGTTCGGACCAGACGGGATAGCCTTCATTGCCCTCGTGCATCGATCAGCCTTGGGCGCCCAACACCCAGTCGCCGGTTTGTGGTTTGTCCCTCCTCGGACCGCCGTCAGTAGGTACTCACCTCTGCTGACCGGGAGCGCCCCACAAGCCTTGCCCTTTCAGAGATGCTCTGACTCAGTCGTCCATAACTATTTGGCTCTTGTCAGTTGTTGCTCAGGTCTTCACTCCTGCATCCAACACGCTGACTATAAGACCTGGGTGTTCGCTTACCATCAAATCTACCCAGACCTTAACTTGTGCCCTTGTTCGGAGATGATCGGTGTTATTCGGGTCACCTGTGAGTGGTCGTAATGTTTTGGCTTATCACAAGAGTGCGGCCACGTTTGCAGTGTGCCGTAGGCATTCAAGTCTTCTTGAATGTCGTATTCGGCTGTTTTCGTGCGTGTTGTGAAGACGTGTGTGCACCCGTTCAACATAAATGCGTGGCACAGGGTGAGTGTGTTGTGCTTTTTTTGTATGCTAACAGCGTTTTTACATGTGTTGCCCTCCGGCAGCTTTACCCCTGGCTGGGGTGCATTACGGCCAACAGGCGTCCGTCCATACATGAGCAACGTTTCGAAGCAACATCACATGGATGAGTGATGATGTTGGAAGTGTATAGCTCGCAGCAGGGCAAAACGAATCCTCAGCAACAGAGTTGGACGGTGACTTGAGAAGACGGGGTTCTCGTTCCTCTTGGGGAGATCGGTCGTGTGCCGCGGGCTCACACTGTTGTGTGTATCCACACCGTTAAGAAGCAGGGGGCCGATATCATCTGTATCCTGTCTACTGCAGGATCAATGTCATCTTTAGCAAGACGGGCTCTTTACTTGCACCCACGCGCACACACACACACACACACACACACACACACACACACACACACACACACACACACACACACACACACACACACACATACACATGCACCACTCGGTCTCACATGTACATTCATTGAGCAGATCTGTAAACACCATCTCATACTTTTGAGTGCAGTATCTGTTATCTTTCACCCTCTCTCTCTCCCTCTGTCTCTGTCTCTCTCTCTCTCTCTCTCTCTCGCTCTCGCTCTCTCTCGCTCTCGCTCTCTCTCTCTCTCTGTCTCTCTCTCTCGCTCCCTCTGTCTCTGTCTCTCTCTCTCTCTCTCGCTCTCGCTCTCTCGCTCGCTCTCTCTCTCTCTCTGTCTCTCTCTCTCGCTCCCTCTGTCTCTGTCTCTCTCTCTGTCTCTCTCTCTGTCTCTCTCGCTCTCTCTCTCTCTCTCTCTGTCTCTCTCGCTCTCTCTCTCTCTCTCTCTGTCTCTCTCTCTGTCTCTCTCGCTCTCTCTCTCTCTCTCTCTGTCTCTCTCTCTGTCTCTCTCTCTCGCTCCCTCTGTCTCTGTCTCTCTCTCTGTCTCTCTCTCTCACTCCCTCTGTCTCTGTCTCTCTCTCTCTCTCTGTCTCTCTCGCTCTCTCTCTCTCTCTCTCTGTCTCTCTCTCTGTCTCTCTCTCTCACTCCCTCTGTCTCTGTCTCTCTCTCTCTCTCGCTCTCTCGCTCGCTCTCTCTCTCTCTCTGTCTCTCTCTCTCGCTCCCTCTGTCTCTGTCTCTCTCTCGCTCTCGCTCTCTCTCGCTCGCTCTCTCTCTCTCTCAGACACACGTGCACACCGCTGTGCACAAAGGACAAATCAAAACCATACATCTATTTGTCTCAGTTTCTTTCTCATTTACTTTCCCTTTTACTCAGTCTGTGGACACACACACACACACACACATGGACAGATATATGCGCACGCACACGCTAAACCCCCCTCTCTCACAGACACTCAGTCTCACAAACACAGATAATCGAAATCACAAATCGGCTTAACTCCCCCTGACGCGTCTGTGAATTAAGCCTTTCCGTTGCTCTCCCTTTCCCATTATAAAAGCATTGTCAGGGGCTGAACCGGCTACAGGTACCCCACAGCTTCTGCCGCCTGCTCCTTCTCTCTCCCTCTCCTCTCTCCTTCTCGTCGCCCCGCCCTTTGAACTCCTCGCTTTCGTCTCTTTTTCTTTGTGACTCCCTCGCTTTCTCACCCGCCTGTCCCTCTCTGATTCTGTTTCCCCCTCTCCGTATTTCTGCTCTCTCCCTTTTCTCTCTGCCACTCACTTCTTCTCCTCATGACCTCCACCAGTCCCTCCTCAATAATCCGTCCTGCTGCTCCCAGATCTGTCCTCTATCTCTTCCTTTTTCACCTCCTGTCTCTTCCTTCTCCCTTGCTGTCCCTCCGCTTTCCTATTGCTGCCCAACACTCCAGCCTTCCTCCAGTTCTGCTGAATTCATGCCGCGACTCCAGGAGGATTGGGTGAGGTTTGCGGGGGGGGGGGGGGGGGGGGGGGGGTTTGACGGAGACTCGGGGGAGAATGAAAGAGGGCGAGATAAGAAGGAGAGAGAGGGAGTTTGCTGCCTGTGTTGGGATTGCAGGGACAAGACAATCCAAGCAATTCTGACCATCTGTCTGCACAGTTTGTTCTCCAATAGTCATCACACACACACACACACACACACACACACACACACACACACACACACACACACACACACACACACACACACACTTGCACGTGCACACACGGGTTCACCAGGGCTTTCCACAAGGATATGGAGTAGCCAGCCAGCGTGAAAAAGTAGGACTCTGGGGGCATAACCCCCCCCCCCGTAGAAGAATTTTGGCCATAAAAGGCCAAATTTGGTGGCCTTAGGCACACTCTAATGCCCCTATTCCATCATATACACTGATTGCATCTTTTGCATTATTTTATTGCATATTTTTAACGAGTTTGCCTCCCCGATTGTAAACATGTTGTGAATTTCTGTAAATTAGAATTAGGCTTCTTGTGCATTTTAGCCCACACAGTCTGTAAATAGCTATTAATATTTTAAACCCCGCCTCTTCCTGACAGAGCAGAACTTTTGTGATTAAGAATCATCAGACCTTTTTCTTTTTTATTGACACCTTCACAGTAAGGTTTATCAAGACATGTCACAATAATGGGTAATATGTTGATTCACTAGAAACATAAATGCACTCTTATTCAATGAAAATAAACGAGGTTTTTTTTTTGGGGGGGGGTTCCCCCCCTTTTTCTCCCCAGTTGTATGCGGCCAATTACCCCACTCTTCCGAGCCATCTCGGTCACTGCCCCACCACCTCTGCCGATCCGGGGAGGGCTGCAGACTACCACATGCCTCCTCCGATACATGTGGAGTCACCAGCCGCTTCTTATCAGCTGACAGTGAGGAGTTTCACCAGGGTCACACTATTCCCCCCAGTCCCCCCACCCCCCCCGTATAGGCACCCCCAGCCGACCAGAGGAGGTGCTTAATGCAGCGACCAGGACATATACCCACATCCGGCTTCCCACCTGCAGACACGGCCAATTCTGTCTGTAGGGACGCCCGACCAAGCCGGCGGTAACACGGGAGTTCAAACTGGCGATCCCCGTGTTGGTAGGAAACGGAATAGACCGCCACGCCATCCTGATGCCCCCAAACACGGTTATTTTAAGGGGGAACGCGTTTTTAATCCCGTGTCTTAACTAGCCCTATGTATTGGTTTTAAATGAGATTGTTTCTAAAATAAACCCATGTCAAAAACAACTGTAAGGTAGCAAAACATGTGAATCACTTGACTCAGGTCATGCGACTCTACTCCATCAGCTCAGCTTCTGGTCGTCTGTGGGGACGCGTATGAAAAATGCAGCACTTTCAGCGGGCTTTTTAATGCCTACTGTGCAATCCTCAAATTGCCGCCACCGATGTTTTGCCAAGGAGGCCGTCTAATGAGGATGTCGGCTGTCTGGGCAGTCAGTATGGTTCTTCACGTGATTTGTCATCAATTATTTGCTAATATTTGTCAAATCCTGAAGATGACTCTCTACACAGCAGGAGACAACCTCTCAGCTGAGTGTGCACACACACACACATACACACACATACACACACACACACACACACACACACACACAAACACACACACATTCATCCAGAGCATGCGGGGGCGGGTGTGATGCAGACGGATGGGGTTGTTCCTCCGTCATCATGCTCACATTGTGTTGAGGTGGATGCCGGCGGTCGTAAATGTACATGCATAGCGAATTGCGACTTGTTAATTGGACCCGTCTTAGGATAGAATAATCGTATTAGAACAAAACATGTAGCCAGCTGTTTAGCCGGCGGCCGGCGCTTATGGAAAGCTCCGGTTCATACTGTTAGCAGCTATCTCACAACACAACCCAAAAATGTAAACACGCAAGCGTACACTGTTGCACACACAAAGCTTGTACAACCCCTACACGCACAAAAACACACCGTCACTGGTATCTTTCACGTGCACGCTCATGCACAAGTTTGCACACATACAAATCAGCACTGCCTCTCGGCAAATATGGTCACACATACGTGCCCGTACATACACACAACGGCACGCAAACGAACACACACACAAAACAAGAACACAGGGCTGTCTAGCGGCGTAAAAGGCTGCGTTTTTGAGTGCGCTCCTCCCGAGGCTTCAGTACTGGGGAGACGGAGGAGCCGTCGTGACAAGGGATGGTTTCATCGCTCTCCCTCATGTTCCACCGCACCGTGAAAAAGAAGCTTCTAGCGTTCTGATCCAAGCGTTAGGGAAACCATGCAGCGCGTAGTACTGGGAGGGATAGATGAGCGAGGAGAAGAACGAGGGAGAGAGAGAGAGAGAGAGAGAGCGTGTGTGTGAGAAGGAGAGACGGGCATCTGCTCCCGGTGATCCGTGAATGGTGCCAGCCCACGTTGTTGATCCATCAGTAGTGGATATTGACTGCTTTTACTGCCGATAAACAAGTGTGTGGATTGATGCTGAAAATGTCACTTTGTTCACGTGCCATGTTTTGTCTCTCTGGCTGCCTTGTCCTCACTTGCACTTCTTTCTCTCTCTCTCTCTTTCCATTTCTTTCTCCCTGTCTCTTCATTGGCAACGTTTATCAATTTGACTAATCCGTCTTCCCTCCTCACCACTTCCCTCCCCCCCCCCCATCAACCCCTCCCGCTCTCTCTGAACACCCCCCCCCCTCGCCTTGTTCGCTCTATTCCCTCTCCCTCCTTTCCTCCAGGGTGCAGTGATCACGCCAGCCATGGACCACACCATGTCCATGCAGCCTGCCAGCATGATGGGCCCTCTCACCCAGCAGATGAACCATCTGTCCCTGGGCACTACAGGAAGTGTGAGTACTCAATGCCACGCTACACTGCAGCTAAGGCTGAGCTGGACCAGTTTCTCACTCGTGTGCGCACACACACACACACACACACACACACACACACACACGAATGTACCAACTATTTGAATTTTGATTGCATGCAAGCTCCTAAAATTGTGCATGGCACACACAGAAACACACAAAACCACAACACAACACCCATACTCAGACATAAACTCAGGGTGGTACGAATAGCAAATGGTGTCTCTGTCAAGACAAGGCTTGTAGTTTTGTATAGTTTTCTGTTAGTGGGTAGAGTATGTTCCTAACATTTCTGAGATTAGGCTAGGGCAGCACGGCGGTGCAGTGGTTAGCGCTGTCGCCTCACAGCAAGAAGGTCCTGGGTTCGAACCCCGGGGTTGTCCAATCTTGGGGTTGATTACAGGTCGCCCCTGTGTGGAGTTGGCATGTTCTCCCCGTGTCTGCGCTGGGTTTTCGCCGGGTGCTCCGGTTTCCCCCACCATCAAAAAAAGGCATGCAGGTTAGGGTTAATACTTCTGTCTGTGCCCTTGAGCAAGGCATGGCAAGATGAACCAGAGTTGGACCCCGGGTGCTGCACGGCGGCTGCCCACTGCTACTAGCTACACAGCTAGGATGGGTCAAATGCAGAGCGTAATTTCCCCACGAGCATCAATAGATAAATAAAGTATCTCAAAAGATCAAAAAAGTAAGGTTCCATTCACCGTGTAGGGCAGTTTGTGCAACATGGCACTTACACTTACACTATATGGTGAAAAATGGGCTCTGTAGCTCAGGGAGCACAGGTAGTCTTCTGATGTTTGTTTGCAATGGACCATTGTGCAGCCACCATCTTTGCTGACGTCCACGTTCTTTCGTAACCTTTCAACGACGCAAACCATCTTAGAAGTCGACATCTGCAGTTGCCAGTTGGGACAGAAAAGCACAATTTGCGCAAACACCAGGTGGCCATTGCAGCGTCGGCGCTGGCCAGGACAACCAAATAACACGAGTCCAGGAGAGCCCCGTCTTTAGGAGCCCGGTGCATTAAGTGTGAAACAAAGTGCACATTGAGTAAGAGATGGATTTTACACTTCCTTTCGAGAAACTCAATCTTGTGAGGCTGTCACCACATGTGCCGTGCCACGGAGCGCCCGTATCATTTGCTTTTCACTGTACGCATGCACTGCCAGATATTAAGAGTGCATATTTCCGCCTCGATCTTCCACATTAAACAGATTTCCTGATAGTTTTAACAGTATGACAAGGCTCTCTGTTCTCCCCCTCTCTCTTTCTGTCACTCTCTCTTACGCTTACTCCCAGTATCGTCTGTGTGTGTGTGTGTGTGTGTGTGTGTGTGTGTGTGTGTGTGTTTGTGTGTGTGCGCGCGCACGCAAGTGTGTCTTTCTCACTTTCTTCCCTTCTCTCTTTCCCTGTCTTTCTCACACATACTCTCTTTGTTTGACTCTCACAATACTCACTTTCTTTATCGCCTTATAAATCAAATATCATCTCAATATCATCTCAGTCTTCCCACTTCTCGTCCCGGCTACATTTAGCGCGCGCACACACACACACACACACACACACACACACACACACACACACACACACACACACACACACACACACACACACACACACACACTGCCCCCAGAACCAGGAACTCCCCCCTGCATCAGGATCAAGTTGACTTAGCGGTGTCACACAGTTCTGAAGTCTGACTTCCTGCCCTAGCCCTGCTGCCCCTGGGGCAAGCGAGCAGGCAGCTTTGCTCTGGGACTATGTTTGATCTCGTGTGTGTGTGTGTGTGTGTGTGTGTGTGTGTTTGCATGCATATGTATGATTGAAACAGTGCCGTATTGTACAGTTTTCCATGTGTTTTCAGGTGAGCTGTCAGCAACTGTGACGCCATGTTGGCCCCTGTCAGGAATTCCCCCCTCCCTAATCTGCCCCAGCTGTGCTAACAGCTAAGATTAGAGACAGGCTAATCTATGATGATGGCTTCTGATGTTTGATGGGGTGCATTATCGACAAAAGTGGGTTAAGGTGCTCACTCCCTCTCTCTTTCTCTCTTTCCTCTTCTAGTTTACTCTCCATTTTGAATCTCTCTCTCTCTCTCTCTCTCCCACTCTCCCCTCTTCTATTGCCTGCTTAGCTTGTCCTGAGGCAGCGTGCTGTCTGGTGCAGCTCTTCGGTGGGTGAGCTCCATATACGGCGTGCCAGGGCTGATCATCTCGGGGGGTTGGGGCGTGTTTCCTTTAGGGCCGGCGGTAAGCGTAGTGTGAGGGAGCCCGTCACGTGGCCTGCTTAGCAAGCCTACTGAGAAGACGCCTTATGAAGCAGGCTGGAGAAGCATCACTGGAGTAAACTGGACCCGGCAGCAAATATTCCTGGAGAACATTCTTTGAGTGCGTGCAGGTGGGGGGCAGTAGTGTTCTGGTCAGCCACATGGGGTCACGTGACTTGCTGTTGCAGGTGAGGAGCACCTGCCATATGCGAGGTCTCCAAAGTCAACAACTGACACCATGTCAGCCTTTGGCTGCCTCAAGGAAAGGCCACACCTCAGAATAATCTTGGCTGTTTCAGAACGCTCTGTGGCTGGGTGTGTGTGTCTGTGTTTGTGTCTGTGTGTGTGTGTGTGTGTGTGTGTGTGTGTGTCTGTGTGTCTGTGTGTCTGTGTGGCTTTGGCTTTTCTTTTTCTTTTTTTCTTCTACCCCAAGGAAAGAACCAAATGTTCCCGTCCGCCCAAGAAGCGACAGCGGTGACCATAGCTTTCCGAGAATGCCGTGCTGAGAATGTGAATCGGCACGCAAGGCTTGGCCTGTTTAAAGAGTAGTGTTGAGGATAAACCTCCCCTCATAACCAAGACTTGGCACGGGGCCTTGTGAGGGCCCCTGCCAAGAATTCCTGTCCCTCACCAGAAAACGTAGCATCCTTCTGAACAACTGACCCACTCAACCAGCAAAGTTTGTTACGGGATTTTTTTTTTTTTTTTTTTGCTTTTCTTTCTTTTTGAAACCAATCTAGATTACAGAATATTGAAGAACCTCAGACTCACTATGCACAGGGCCATGCAGATACACAAACACACACACACAAACACACAACATCCATGGCGTGCTGATTTATGTTTCTATATTATTGGATGCATATTGTTTTTCTAATGATGTGTGTGTGTGTGTGTGTGTGTGTGTGTGTGTGTGTGTGTGTGTGTGTGTGTGTGTGTGTGTGTGTGTGCGCGCACACGTGTGTGCTGTTCACATGCCTACATTTGGAGCGGTGTTCACGTATATGTGTGCATGTGTCTTGCGTGTGTGAGACAATGTTTGACATGACAAGAGGTGACCTTCCATCTGCGCTCTCCATCCTATCCCTGTCATGAGATGTAGAACCCGGCTCTCTGTTGTCATGGCGACACAGGTGACTGACAGCTCCTATGTCCCAAAAAGACAGATTAGTGTGAAATGCTATCCTCAGTGATGGGTTTTTTTTTTCTTCTTCTTGGGCTTCTCCTAAGTAGTAGATGTATGTGCCATGCCTGACTCTACAGTATACCACGCAGCTGCTTCGGTGTATCTCGAGAATATCACACAATTCTGCGAGTCTCGAGTTAAACTAGTGTATATTTATTAAGTCTGCTTGACACTGCAACATTTACACACCTCACATTTGAGAGACATCCCGTACCACCGCAGTCTTATGCTAACGCTAGCCAACATTGTAAATGAGTAGCCAGTGGCCAGTGTATGAATCAGTAGCCGTCACTTGCTCAAGAGCACCTTGACGGTGCTACTGGAGTGATGCGAGTGAATTTCTCATCCACTACCCCCAGCCAGTTATTCTCAGCCAGTCACAAACCACACTTATCTAACCTCGAGGCTACGACTGCCCCATTTAGAGCAAATTGCAACTGTTTAATGGAAATCTCGTATCTCTCCAAAGTTAACTTTTGATGCTTTAAAAGAGACAGTGTCTTTTGCAGATTGACAACCGTGTATACTTTATTACTCTTTTTTTTCCCCTCCCTTTTTCTCCCCAATTGTACTTGGCCAATTACCCCACTCTTCTGAGCCATCCCGGTCGCTGCTCCACCCCCTCTGCCAACCCGGTGAGGGCTGCAGACTACCACATGCCTCCTCCGACACATGTGGAGTCGCCAGCCGCTTCTTTTCACCTGACAGTGAGGAATTTCGCCAGGGAGACGTAGCGCGAGGGAGGATCACGCTATCCCCCCCCCAGTTCCCCCTCCTCCCCGAACAGGCACCCTGGCAGACCAGAGGAGGCGCTTAGTGCAGTAACCAAGACACATACCCACATCCGGCTTCCCACCCGTAGACACGGCCAATTGTGTCTGTAGGGACGCCCGACCAAGCCGATATAACACGGGGAGTCGAACCGGCGATCCCTGTGTTAGTAGGTAATGGAGTAGACCACTACACTACCCAGGCGCCCCTATACTTTGTTTTTCTAAAATGTGTTTTGAATGACTTTTCGTGGCCTTTAATCCATCAAGGACATTGTAAAAAACCCACATTTCACGTCAGACCCTGAGAGTTAATGGCTGCGATGGAAATGGCTGACAGCGAGTTGGCTGAATAAAAACGGTCCGATGAACTGAGCAATGATGAATTTATCCACTTAAGCCTGTGAACTGTGACCTGCAAATTCCAAAATGAACTGTTTGTTATTCCCCCAAATCGGTAAATTGTGGAAAACAATTAACGGGAGCAGTTCTGAGACTTGAAACTCCCATGTTGATGAATTGCACCTTGTGTTTTTATATTATTCAGCCCTATTTTAGTAACCAGTAAGCTTTATTGGTTTTCCACCTTTCAAAACAGAGTTTTAAAGTGCTTCACCGCTGATTTACAATGAATGGAAGACCGAGATAAACAATAAAAATGTCCCGGCATCAATTTAAAACAGGGCAGGCTTTTTAAACCAGTCGGCGCAATGAGGACAGGTAAAAACACTCGCAAACTGTAAATTCATTCAGTCGTTTTTAAAGGTGTAATAATGAGAAAGATATTCATTTTGCCCGACTGAGCTCCTCGGGGCAGGTTGTTCTGAAGTCTATGGATCCAGTCGTGGGGGATATTTATGGTGAAGTGGTACAGTAGTCACCGCTGCCCATGTGCAGCTCCAGTATTTTTCATCCATCTGAGGTCCTGCGGCTGAGATCAATAGTCATCAGAGCCCATCCCGAAGGCTGCTGACCTATTAATAGCCTGCGCTGAGTGGCCAGGGGCTGGTCCCTGGACCAACTGTTATCCTCCTCCAGACAATGCAACAAAATACCATGCTCACCGAAAGTGAGTGAGTGAGTAAATGAAAGAAATGATGGATGAAAGTAAGGTGGCAGATGGATGGATGGATAGAGATGAAGATGATAGATAGATGGATGGACTGATGGATGGATAAAGATAGATAAGGATGGGTGGATGGATAGACGGATGGATGGATGGATGGATAAATACATAGTAGTTGTCCATAAACTGCAGCTGAACATCTGTTTAGGCAGTACATACTGCACTATGCTCCAACCAACCAGTGCAGTAGAATTTGGATATATAATATGAAGGTCTCTGGCGATTTAAAAAAGTGATTGTGGGATTGGGTCCAACTGACTGTCCCTCTGAAATTATGTATGTAATCAATGGCCCAAACCTAAACCCAGCTGTGTTACAGCATAGTCCCCATGAGAGTCGAGGCTCAATTCTATCATAGCCCCAGCATAGTTAAGTTCATTATACTGATTTTTTTTCTTCTTTTTTGGCCCCCCCCCCTTTTTCTCCCCAATTGTATCTGGCCAGTTACCCCACTCTTCCGAGCCTTCCCGGTTGCTGCTCCACTCCCTCTACCGATCCGGGGAGGGCTGCAGACTACCACATGCCTCCTCCGATACATGTGGAGTTGCCAGCCGCTTCTTTTCACCTGACAGTGAGGAGTTTCACCAGGGGGGCGTAGCACGTGGGAGGATCATGCTATTCCCCCCAGTCCCCCCCCCCCCGAACAGGCACCCCGACCAACTGACCAGAGGAGGTGCTAGTACAGCGACCAGGACACATACCCATATCCAGCTTCCCACCCGCGGACATGTCCAATTGCGTCTGTAGGGACGCCTGACCAAGCCAGAGGTAACACGGGGATTCAAACCAGTGATCCCCGTGTTGGTAGGCAACAGAATAGACCGCTACGCTACCCGGACGCCCCTACAGTAGAGTTTTTAAGAAGTTTACTGACATCCTCATTAAGGAGCCTCACATCAAATGCGCACATACCATCTGCTGCAAACTCAGATTAAATATAATGCGTGTGTGTGTGTGTGTGTGTGTGTGTGTGTGATTGCAAATGTGAAACAGCAGTTATCGCTAATAAGGAACACTTTAAATAGCTCTCAATTTCTCCCTAAACCATGGTCAGGGAAGACCTAAATATTTGGACAAAACTGATGGAGTTCACCATGGCAACCTTTTTCACCAGTCCTGACAACCCCTGACGTGGCGCGGCCTTTAGTGACTGCAGAAACATGTCCTGCTCAGCCTATGACATTAAATAGGTTAACTAATGGTCACAGGGGCAGAGAAAACCTTATCTTATCACATTTTCTTGTTAAATCTCATTTAAATTCCGTTTGCGGCTCTCAGAGAAATATAACATTTGAAATGGATAGTCTCCTTTTGACAAAGTGATTTTGATATAGCTAATTATGCCCGGCTACCCTTCATTTGCTTTCATGCAATCCTCACAGGTGACTGGGCTGAATAAGTTTAAAGAGAGGAAGAAATGAAGACAAAGGGGTCCAGAGGAAATTGGTATGCATGGGTTCTATTCACCACAGAGGAGAAGGTCACTTCACCAATCTGATAGGCCCTTCAAGACAATAGCAGGTCGGGAGATGGAGAGAGGGAGAGACGGAGAGAGAGGGCGAAAGAAGGTGGGGTAGAGAGGGTGACATGAGGGAGAGAGAGAAGTAGGGACAACAAAGAGAGAGCGAGAGCGAGAGAGAGCGAGCGTAACAAGAGTCAAGGAAATTGGGATGTGTCGCCTCACCCTGTCTGGAGTGTGACAGTCCTAAAGGTGCAGCAACCTGAAACACACACATACACACACACACACTCACAATCACAATCACACTCTCATGCAATCACTCACTAACATCCATCCCGGGGCATCCTCCAGGCCATGTGTGGTGACAGCGGGGGAGTTAATCACCCATGTCCGTGGCCTTTAGTTCCTCTCATTAGCGGCGAGCGGCGGAGCCGTACCCGATCCATTAGCAACGCTCCCGGTAATGACACTTCACCAGCACCACCGGGCCCACAGCCAAGAGAGGCTCTATCGCCTGGCGCACCCCACACAGCCCCACTACTACAGCCTCATACACACTCCTACAGGCTTTTATAGCCTCCCGTCGCCTCCTGCCTCCTTTTACCGCTGCCTATAGCCTCCTGCAGCTTTCTGCAACCATCCTGAGCCTCCTGCAGCCTCTTACAGCCATGCCCCTGGCAAGGAGACAAGAGCGGCAGAGAGGAAAACAAAAGAGAGTGGGAGGCATTGTCCTTTAATTTTATTCCTCGGTCCGGAAAAGCAGCAGGAAGAGGAGGAAAGGCGGCCCGATGGCTTTTATCTAGAATCACATCCGTTGGCGCTGTGCTACGGCAGTATTGTGCCAAGCTTTCGTACGCTCTCCCTCTTTCACGAACACACACCCTTGCAAGCATGCACGTACACCCGAAGACACATCATACATGCACACACACATGCACACACACATGCACGTACTCACAAACACAAATAGATGGGCAAATACTCAATTCCATGATCAAATATGCATATGGGGGCCCCTCCATACACAAACATCATGCATGCATCACACACAGACTCTCATACCAAACACACACACACACACACACACCGGACAAAGAGCGGTGTGCACCTTTCTGGTGCTTATTGAGACAGGCAGCCCACACACAAACACAGTCACTCGCAAAGCAAGCTTGTGCTAGCATGCACGGGCGTACTACATAAACACACATGCACGTTAAGTCAGAAAAAGGCCCTCAAAAAGGGTTGTGTCTTCATTCATACTGCATGTGAAATCCCCATGGCCGTCGTGTTTCTACGCCCGTGACTCATCTGTAAGAAGGCCGTGATGGAGTGAGTGAGCTGGTACCCAGTTAAAAGCCAGGCCAGCCATGACTAAAGGAATATAGGCCACATGCAGCAGCACGCTGCCTGCTTTTCCTTTCGACCGTCTTGTTTTTTCCTCTTCTTCTTCTCTTCCCCTTCTGCTCTATCTCTCCATCTGTCTCTCTTCCTCGCTCATTCCCTCGTTACTTTGTCTTTTTTTTTCCGTGTTCTCCTCAGCCGGCCGTGTCAGAGGGCCAACGTGGGGCCTACCTCGCCTGCTCTCTGCCCCAGCAGAAACCCCGCTCTCTCTCTCTCTCTCTCTCTCTCTCTCTCTCTCTCTCTCTCTCTCTCTCTCTCTCTCTCTCTTTCTCTCTCTCTCTCTCTCTCTCTCTCTCTCTCTCTCTCTCTCTCTCTCTCTCTCTCTCTCTCTCTCTCTCTCTCTCCAGCTTTTCCAGCCAAACGCGCACGCACACACATTCTCTTAGTGCCCTCTTAGGGATGCTGAGAGCATAGCAAGCCCGCGTGCCATTGTTTTCTGAGCTAATTGACTGGAATGAGATTTTCAGGCCTCGCCGATATTGATCGTCTCTGGTGGCAACACCCCTGTTGGAGATGATGCATAGTGGAGTTTTTTTTGTTTTTGTTTTTTTATCATTCCACACAAATTTCAGAATATCTGTGTGAGCACATCACATGGTGGCACGTTGTATACCGAGTGGACTGTCGCACAATTTAATGATTGGTTTAATGTCTTCTTGGATATCGGAATTAATTCATTGTCTTCTTTCAGGAAGTGCAGGTGACTGTAACAGATTCTGTGATGCAACAGCAACTAGCACACACGGAGCAGTTCTGATGTGTGCGTGTGTGTGTGTGTGTGTGTGTGTGTGTGTGTGTGTGTGTGTGTGTGTGTGTGTGTGTTACAGTACATGACTGCTGCTGCCGCCGCGGCGCCTATGCAAGGGACCTACATTCCCCAGTACACTCCTGTGCCTCCAACAGCCGTCCCTGTCGAAGTAAGACCCACACGCACGCACACGGTACTTACCCGTAATCAGAGACCTGACGAATGTATATGTATCGTAGAGCGTCATTACACCTCACAAGCCTACTCACACACACACACAGACGCACACACACTTCTAAACAAGCTCACCACATCAACACAGACAGACTCATTAAATAGACGGATTATATTTGAAGTGCACAGTAAATTGCTCTCATCCTGTAAACAAATGGCCTCACACTGTCGACAAATAACGGATGAAAACTGCAAGCGAGGCACGATGAGTCACAAGTTTTATGGCATTTGAGAAAGACATTTGAAGTGCAGGACAGACTTTGTCACTTCCTCGGTTGATGTCTGAGCTTTGCGGTAGGTCAGGCGGTCCAGCCTGAGAAATGATGAGCGCGGAAAGCAGGCAGCCGGCCAGGCAGGCAGGCAGGCAGGCAGGCAGGCAGGCAGGCAGGCAGGCAGGCAGGAGAGAAACGCGGGCGGCTGTCTGGCGGCTGACAGCGCGGTCGTATTCAGATGGACTATCAGTCGTGTATCAGATGACAGGAGCTGAAGTGAGACACACTGCCAGGGTGCTGTCTCCCTCTCTCTCTTCCTCTCTCCCTCCCTCCCTCCGCCAGGCCAGGGGAAGGCCGGGCAGCGGCTCGGCCGCCCTCTACAACACACACATCCCTCAGCCGCGGGGCTCTGGTTAGCCCACCAGCCACGGCCGATGACAGCTTCCCCTGACAGAGCCATCACTCTCCTCTGCCCTTCTCCCTCCTCCTTGGGAGGTCGCTAGCTTGCTCATAAAGGAGCCGGATGGATGGGAGAGACAGATGTAGTTGTAGTTTAGCCCACGGTGCTCCTTACCTATTTCATCCTCACTGTCGTCCCCTCAGTGCCGGCGTGGGTAGCAGGATATATATCAGTGTATCAGCCGGTGTCTGCAGGGCTGATGTATGGACAGGATGCAGTATCCTTGAGAGCTTGTTAAAGGTGATTGAGATGACTCAATGATAGGAGCTATCGGTAAGGCGAGACACTTTAAAAAGGGTTTGTCGGGGAAGAATTACTGCATATAGTCGCCTTGACAGTCTCTAGCAAGTAAAATTTGGAAGAAAAATGAACTATAGGGGAAATAAGTTCAATTTATATTCATAAAGCCCCATTCTCACACACACACAGCGTAATCTGTAAGTTGCGTGGCCATTTTTACACGTCGGCCTCGTGTTGTCAGCGTGAAGCGGATACTCCGGAAAAGTCGTGTCAGCGATTTGCCGACTCGAGATCTACTAACAATTGCGGAAACCGTTCTGAACGATGATGGTTCGGACGAAAGTCAGAGGATTGGCAGAGTCGATCTTAGGTGAGATGCTTTCATGGAAGCAAGTGAACCTCTCAGTGGGAATGTGTGTATGCACCCTGCCCGTGCCCAGAGCGGGAGATCTAGCTGCAAACCAGTAAGAGTAAGACCACATTGTTAAAAAGTGGGGGAGTGGACCGACCTAGGAACGAGAGCTCGACGGTCGGCTGTGCGGTGCGGCGAAAGATGCGGTAGTCTTTGACAAAAATGGAGGACGTCCCACAGGAGCAGGGTGTAGTGAGACAGAAGGCACTGCCATGTTGTGCGTGAACAAATGCTGTGCACAAATCTTACAGAGCGAAGTTGCATATGTGAACAGCGGTGCCGGAAAACTAAATGCTGCAATGTGACGGCATGGAAAGTGGCTTAAGCGTATTACTAATTTACATTGCATTTGACTTCCATATCTGCAGACAGAGAGCCGGCAATTTAGAAGCGTAACTTCTCATGTTAACTTGCTACGCGATAACGTCCTCTCCGTTGAATTTCTCCTAAAAAAAAAACAAACCCAGCAACAACAGGTTTCGTTTTTTGCACATGTGCACGCTTTTCATTTCGAAGTGCTTGAGATGGATGGTGGCTGCAACACGTTTTCCGGTGTGTGTGCCCACAGGGAGTGGTGACGGACGCCTCCCCTCAGACGGTGGCGCCCTCATCACAGGAAGTGGCTGGCCAGCAGCAACAGATCCAGGTGGACAGCGCCGGCGACCATGTTTCTGCTTATTCATACCAGTCCAAGTGAGTGCCGCGAAAACTCCCAACACACGACGGCGGCTTTCCAGCTCCCGTCAGCTCACAGCCAGGCAAAGACGCACGAGCAAACAAATGAGAGATGTTTTTGTGATGCCCAGTTACCTGTTGGAGAACAAATCTGACGCCATCGGCACACTATTCAAATTATTCCAGGCTGCTGTTGTCATCTGTTTGTCATTTTGTCAAGGCGGCCTGCTGACCCGATCGGCTCTGTGAAGCGCGCGTCATCTTTTTTTCTCTCCTCTTTCCCACCGGGCTGTCAGCTGTCAACTCTATCGCTCGTGTGTGTTTGTAATATTGTGCTTTGATTGCAACTTCTCTCTCTCTCTCTCTCTCTCTCTCTACCCCTCTCTCTCTTTCTCTCTTGTCTCTCTGTTTGTATCTGTTTGTCTCTTTCTCTCTCCCTCCCTCTCTCTGTTTGTGTGTCTCTCTCTCTGTGTACGTGTCTCTCTCCATTTGTCTCTGTCTCTCTCTCGTATGTCTGTCTCACTCTGACTCTCTCCGTTTGTGTGTCTCTCTCTACCCGTTTGTCTCTCCGTTTCTCTCGCTCTGTCTCTCTGTTTCTGTTTGTCTCTCTCTCCCTTTGTGTGTGTGTGTGTGTGTGTGTGTGTGTCTCTCTCCCTCTCTCTCTCTCTCTCATCAGATAGCGACGGCCTGAGAGAATGTTCCTGTGACAGCGTTGCCTTGAGACAGGAAGGTGGCTGCACTGAGAATGTGAGGAAAAGAGAAAGAGGAAAGAGATTGCTTCCAGATTGCCCAGGCACCAAAAAAGAGACACTTTTTAATTTCCTACCTGGCCTATGAGGAAAAAAGAAAAAAAAAACAGAAAAAGGAGAAAAAAGAGAAAAGAAAGGAACGGCAAGAGGGAGAGCAAGAGAGCGGAGGATGGGGAAATATTGCTGGGCACAGTGCAAAGAAGTGAAATTGTTTAGTGTGGGAACCTGCCGGAAGGGCTGGGCCGAAGCTTGAAAAGTTTCTAAAAAGAAGAATTCTCACCTGATTAAAAAAAATATATAATGAAAAAAAAACGACAAAAAAAATGTTGAATGCGCTGGTAGGCGATGAGGTTTATTTTGTAATTAGAAAAAAAGAAGAAGAAGGGGGAGTCAAGTTTGAGATACACACAGAGATTGTCTTCCTCAGATATTAAGCTACTATTTCTTTTCACTCTTTTTTATGTTCTAGTGTTAAATTTTAGTTTTCTAGATATATTCAAAAACAAAGTGTTTCTGTTTTGTTTTTTTTTTCTTTCGTGAATCTTCATGGCCTTAATTTGAAGGGCGGCAGAAACTTTTTACAGAGTTAAAAAAAAAAGGAAAAAAAAAAAGAAAGCCTGACGTCCGGTTGGAAAATAAAAGCAAAGGAAATCAGTCTCTTGGACCACTAGGAGGGTACAAGGCACGCGAGGGGTCGAAGAGCGGGGAAAAAAGAATCTATAACATAAAACTGTACAGATTTAATAGAGAAGAGTTGTTTTTTTTCCTTTCTTTTTTTCTTTCCTTTCTTCATTCAGAGAAAACTTTGATAATTATCAGAGGTAACAAAGTGTCAGAAGAAAACAAAGTCTGTGGGGGGGGGCGGCTCTGACGGGGGGGTCGGGTTGGGTGCTAAGAAGAGATTTTTTTCACAGTAAGTAGAAAAAAACAAACATAAGAAAGTGTGCTGCATTGCAGAAGATGCAGCCTGTTGCAAATGCTGAACTTTGTTTTATTTTTTTGTTTTTATTATCATGATTATTATTTTACATGGCGAGGTTGCTGTTGATGACATTAGTGCTTTTTATCTGCGACATTTTACCTTTTTTATGAGCTTTAAGATGTTTTTAGCCCGCTTTGCTTGTCACACTGCAAAAAGAGGAAAAAAACTGAAGAAAAAAAATGACAAAAAAAAACTTAAAAAGAATTCTGAAGAAAAAAAAATCTGGCAGTTTAAAAAAAATTCAAAAAATGTAAAAAAAAAAAAAAGTAGATATACAGTAGGAGCTTACGGTTTAAACCAATCAGTGCAAAAGCAATAGAAGAAATTGTTGACAATTTCTGTAGTCTTTCCTAGATGTGGATCAAATGCAGCCCAAGGATGGCCATTTTTATACCAAAGATGAAGAGACACTCTGAACCAGAGTTTTGTTTTGTTTTTCCTTCCTTTTTCTCAGTTTGATTTTGTCGTTGTTGATGTTGTTGATGTTGATGTTGTTGTTAATGTTGATATTGTTGTTGTTGTTGCTGTTGTCATTGTTGTTTTTAATTTGACCTTGATGGCCGGACCAGTCCTTACGATCCTTCTCAACGTTTTCTTTTGACCGGTTTTAAGCTAATCTTCCATGGTTGTCCAGACTGTCACACACAGACGCAGGCACGCACAAACACACACACACACACACACAAACACACACAAAGGCAAAACATGCGCACACACTATTGCACAAAAACCCACAGGCACCATTACATGCCTGAGGCCACACCCTTCCTGTAAGAGACACACGCTCACACACACTCAGTCAAACATGCATCCAGCTTGTCAGACACACACACACACACGCACGCGCATGCGTGCACCTCAAACAGTATTTGAATGTGTGATGCAACCAATGGCAGTTTTACCAAATGTCTCTCTCCTATCCTCTTTCATTTCTCTTATCCACCACGTCCCGTTCATGAGGCTTTCACACACCACGGGGTGGGTGCATTCCACCTCGCTCACATTCGGAGGCGATAACCTGGGAAACCGATCGGCGGAATGTCACTTTTTTTTCCCGCTCTGTGACCGCTGGTGCATTGCTTCTTGCCGAGTCATCCCGATGATTTCTTCCTCGACTTTTTCCTCTCTCTTTATTTCATTGAATGTGTCATAACTATTACTGAACTCACACTATTCTTCCTGTCTCTCCCCCCCTGAGCCTGGTTCTTGGAATCTATGTCTTCGCTGGCTTTTTGGACCATTACGTTGTCTCTGTTCATCCAAACAGAGCCAGATCTAGTAGATCAAATCACAGACCTAATGGTCGCTGCAAGTAATTCCCCTGTATTTGTTGTACGCTGCTCGGAGCACAGGTGAGACGGGGTTAACGGCGTACAGACAACGCTGAAATTGTCAGCAAAACAAAATGATATACTAATACTGAATTGCAAATGCTTTGCAAAGAAGTGTTAATTCCCTGGCTTTCTTTGTCTAATGCGGCAAGGTAGACCCATGTGGCCATCCAGGTTGTTTCTCCCATTTGCTAAGAATAAATGGGACTAGTATTTCACCCAGGTGTGAACAGAGCAAATCAAATCTGCCTAAATGGATGTCATCTCTGGACATCTATACGCAGCATAGATGGGCACGATGGCCCAGTGGTTAGCACTGTTGCCTCACAGCAAGAAGGTCCTGGGTTCGAACCCCAGGCCATCCCAGGTCCTTCCTGTGTGGAGTTTGCATGTTCTCCCCATGTCTGCGTGGGTTTTCTCCAGGTGCTCCGGTTTCCTTCCACCATCAAAAAGACATGCATGTTAGGGTTAATACTCCTGCCTGTGCCCCTGAGCAAGGCAATGGAAAGAAGAACTGGAGTTGGTCCCTGTGCGCTGCAGCTGCCCACTGCTCCTATACAATAGGAGGGGTTAAATCCAGAAGACATTCGTTGTAAGAATACAATGACAAAATAAAGTGGCTTTCTTCTTCTTTCTTATAATCTAGCTAGCTTGATTTTGGTGCAACACCTTCATGAGGCCGCAGTAACCCTGTGACTCTTGTGACTTCAGACATGGAAGGGTGTGTTGAACAGCTCTGTCGCTCTTTAACCTCCTGAATGACGTGTTGTTGGGTGGTGGTCGGTGGGGAGCGTGGGATTTGTGAGGTCAACAGAAAGACACCCATGGGAGTCAACTTGGTTCCCCACCACCGCCATAACAAAGCTTCAGTGGTAACTCCTGACTCTCCTATAACAGAGTGTCACTCACATCCCCAGTTGTGCCCGGCGTGACAACAAACAATAACTATCTCATCATCACTGGTCTCCATCCCAGAGATGTTCAATGACTCCATCTCTGAGGATCGTCCCTGAAGAAATTGCCTGTGGTACAGCAGCCATTGTACTCCCATTACCGCAGCTTGCGTGTGTCTGGAGTGCTGTGTGTCTGGTCCACTCAGCTGTGCCCGTCTGCCCTGCCCCGCCATGGTGCGACAACACTAAAAAGACCCCCTTTTCTTTCACTGCTTCACTGGCACCATTAATGTGGCAAAGCCAGGCCAGGCTAAAACACCCCCATTCTCTCTCTCCCCCCTCTCTCTTTCTGAGGTTTCTTCTCTTTATTGGATGGTGCAGAAGCAGAACCACAAACCAATTTCCATCAGTCTCGCAATGAGGCTTGACGGGGGCCAATTTGTCTCCCTCCGGGGCAATAGGCTCCACTCTGATGTCTCTCGAAAGACCCCTTTCTTCTCGACAGAGAGGGCGCTTTTTGTTTGGTGACAAGTGCAAGTGAACTCTTACGGCTCATGTGACTCATCCAACAGTCAACCTAGCGGTGTGCTGCATCCTGGGAAACGACAGTGTGCCGTGTACATTGTGGGCAGTCTCTTGTCATCGTGCACGACGATGTTTGTAAGTAACAATCACCTTGTATATCGAGTGCCTTCAACGAAGCTTCCAAATGATTCCAAATACTGTATTATCTGTGCGATACGTGAGGAAACTAGCAAAGCACACGAAAGAGCTCATTTGAACAAGTTGTGCTAAGGAAATGCTACACAAAGCTGCTCTATGGTGCTAAAGAGGAAGCTGTCTAGGGCTTGTGCCTTTGTTGTGTCCACTGGTCTCCGTGATGCGCCGGCCACTGCTGATCAATTGATCAACTTGAATCCGATCTAACAGGCCACTTGTCTATTTAATACACACCCAAGAAAAAGGTACACAGGTCCTTGGAGCGAATTGCACTGTTAAAGCCATACACATGTTGTTGTTGTTGTTTTGTTTTTTTGTGTATGTTTACCACAAATGGAACCACTAACCCCATCATAAAAATAACACTCGTCGTATGTTCTTAAGCAAGCCCCGCATCTTCCATCCGCCAACAGAGGTCAGAGGTCAAACTTTCCTCATCGAAATCAGCTCGGAACCGTCCAGCAGTTTGTTGTCCATTAAAGTCGGCACCCGCCTCTTTACTCCACCCTACACTGACATCCTTTCATCCGCTCTGTCCCTCGGGCGTCTGCGTTTGCTTTCTCGTAACCGGCTTCGACACCCCGCTCTCATCTCCGGGTGGGTGACTATTCCGCCCCACCCTGCACTCCGCTCCGCTTTAGCCGACGTGCGGACGACTTCAGCTTGTCCGTCGGCGATCTGCTCGTCACCGCGGCATGAGCTAGCTAGCCGTGCTGCGGAGTTCTCATTTTCTCATCACCCACGAACAGAAGAGCTGCTGCACACCGACTTGTCCAGTTTTAAGCTAGTGCGTGTGCGTGCATGTGTGTGTGTGTGTGTGTGTCGAAAGTCGATCCACTCAACAGTTAAACTTCTGGACGGGTCACGGTTCAAGTGTAGCTATAACTAATTCCTCCCCATTACGACTGACTTCTACGGCTGCTATTTCCGAAAGCTTGGGGGGGGAGGAGGGGCCTTGGAAGGCTAACGGGAGTGAAGATGCAGTAGTCGCAGATAAGAGAGCGCGAGTGACCGAGATACTAACGAGGCGGCGAAAGATTACAAATAGCCATGAGATTATGAAAACAATGCACAAAAAACAAAACAAACAAACAAGGCGATATGAGCTCTCCCGAATTGCTGTTTGAGATTCGAGAAAGGCGCGAACATTACCGACGACTGTTCTTCCCTCTGACGTCGCGAACCGAATCGGTTCTCCGCCGAGGTTTCGGAGCTTACCTGGACCGGACGAGCTTTGTTAATAGCACAATAAGACACCTTCACGGAATACCGATACTTTGATGGAACTGTACAAAAAGCATAACTGCAGTTAAAAAAAAAAGGCTGCAGTGGGAACACTCTGCTCCCGGCCAGCTCATGTGTCAGCACAAACCAGCAGCCAGCTATAGAGAGAGAGAGGGGGGGGGGGGTTGAAAGAGAGAAAGAAAGAGAGATCATTAGCTCCTGTTGCCGGGCAAAAGTGGTTGGAGCCCAGAGTTTCTCCGTCCTCGTGCAGCAGTGTGTGACGGAGACAGACGCAGTGCAGTCGCCAAAGTCCCTTCCTCTACAGGTGACCAGCTGGACCTCTAATTAAAGAGACACGCTGACCCTTTATGAAACACACACACACATTCTCTCTCTGTCTCTCTCTCTCTCACACACATGCACACAATTGCACACCTACACATCCGCCTCATTGAGCCGCATTCGTTTACCTCTCGTATACCTTTCCTGTGGTTACCAAGTTTGTGCATGCGACATCGTTTTAACTGTCCCTCCAACAACCAGCCACACCCCCCCCCCTTCAGGTGACTTGATCCTCTTCACTCGGCTCAAGTCAACGCCAGCCTCTCTCAGGGTTAGCTAGCACTGAGGAAGACTGTTAAACTGTCATAGGCCCCTCACCCCCAAGCCCACCACCACCACCACCACCGGCTGTATTGGTCTGACATCTGTAACTGGTTTAGCTGATCCAGAACCATTGAGCAGCCCACTGCCACTATCACAGGTTTTTTTTTATATCGCTATATATGTTATACATACATCTACTAGGGGGGATTCGAAGAAGGTGGAAGGAGTCCTTGCTGGCAGGCAATATATACTTGAAAAGCAGACTTTTGCTCAAGAGCACTCAAAGTCCTTTTTTTCCCCCCTCCTTTATCGGTTGTATACAATTACTTAAGCATGGTTGCTTTTTGCCACACAAGATAGCAAAATAAGCAGCACAATGCCAGAACATGCATAGTACAGTAATAAACGACTATTTGAATGTCAGTTCAGTTTAGCCGTCTGTAGTTGAAAACCTACCCGAGACACTTGCTCGATTCACACGTCCGGCGTCCCAGCGAGGCGAAAAACAGTTGCTAAGGATGGATCCTCGGTACCGGTTGATGCATGTTTCTCGCTAAGCGTAGCTTAATGGGCAGAGTGAGGGGACGCAGTGCTTCACCTTCCCTCTCACTCACTCCCCCTTTCAGTCCAATTGTGCCGTCTACGAGGGAAGCTTTGCCATCCTTGGCTACTCTGTAATACACAATAAAGCTGCTTTTTTTTTTAACTGATCCTCGCTCCACAAACACACACACACACACTCACTGTCTGTATCAATCAATGCTGCCATGCTGAGCTCATATTTATGTGGTATGTCCTCTTGGCTATCATAGGAATGAATCTCCCATGGCTGTTTCGTGTCATACAAGGTTCTTGTGGATTCACTCTTTGCGAATGGAGGCAGGGCCCTTCCAGATGTGGAGTCTGTGTTAGCGAAACGGTTGTTCAGAGTCCTGGGCTGCTCGAAAGGTCGATCACATGCACACGAACACACACCACACACACACACTACCCCCCCTTCTCTCTCTCTCTCGCTCCACACACCTTAATGCAGTGGGAAAATTGCTCAAACTACCCCTTATAGGAGAGGGCCCTCACGCTTTTTAATTGATGCTTCAGTCCACCTTTGCAGAGAGCTATCGATTGGCCACACATCCCCAGGAGTTCAGCCGGCCAGTGAGTCGGCAAGCCAACCAACACACTCCTTGCTGAGTTTAAAACAGCTCCCGGCGAACCGAAACCAAAGCCGAGGGTGAAGCTCTCGGTAAAGATCATTAGGAAATGGCCTACAAAATTGTTAAGCGCTACACAGCACAGAGTTTGACCAGATAAAAAGAGGAAATATTTATTAGGACAGCAGAGCGGTTTATATTTGTTTTCATTAAATTTTGGTTTTTTGATTTTTCTTTATCTTTTTCTTGGATTGGTTTTCTTTGTTTTCGCGCTTTTCTTTGTTTCAGCACAGAGGAGGACATGGTCACGCCTCACACATGCTGCTCGGCGTGTGTGATCTTTTGAGAACTATCTGTACATCTGTGGATGTTAGGATTTGACTTCGGTTTTATGAGTTTTTTTCTCTCTCTCTCTCTGATGAAGCTTTCAATAAAAAAATGTGGAAAAAAAAGCAGAAAGGAGCGTTGTTATTTTTCAATCTGCATCGCAAATTACTGCGCTTCATCACAGCGAGCTGTTTTACTGTCCTCAAGCCATTATTATGGAGATGTTTATTATGCACCAAGCGTCCTCAAAGAAGCACACACACACAGCCAGCAGCAGTACCAACCTCTCCATAGCCTATTATCTATATAACTAAATTGCAGTGTGAAGCCGTAGGAGGGCCTATTATTATCATCCAGCCTGATGGCACCAGCCGTGTGTTGACCTTGAGTCCCCCCCACATCCCGTCATAATTACAGCCTTCACAAATGGAGCTAATATCCCTCAACGGGATATCCCCCATCGTGGCTCACTCGTGCTTGATTGGGCGTAAAGTGCTCATAATCAAAGACAGAGGAGGCTGCCGGAGGGAGAAGTGGATCGATGGCGATCAATCCTCTCCTTCGCTCTCATTTAAGGCCAATCAATGGCTGTCCTTGTCACCTCCCAGGGACGTCTGCACCGTCAATGGCACAGCTGAACAGTAGCCAAGAGTCCACCAGCGAGGTGTCTCCGCTTAGGCAGCGGCAGGCTCTTACCGAGACCTCTAAAGCGAGACGTACATTTCAGACCCAAGTAAGGGATTTCGGATACAACCCTGTTTCAGTACAATTTAAAGGGGGGAGGGGGCATCCGGGTAGCGTAGCGGTCTATTCCGTTGTCTACCAACACGAATCACCGGTTCGAATCCCCATGTTACCTCCGGCTTGGTTGGGCATCCTTACAGACACAGTTGGCTGTGTCTGCGGATGGGAAGCCATCCATCCATCCATTAGCCAAATCGCTTATCCCGCTCAGGGTCGTGGGGATGCTAGAGCGTATCCCAGCAGTCATCCCCACAGTCCAAAGACATGTAGGTCAGGTGAAACGGCCATACTAAGTTGTCCCTAGGTATGAATGTGTTGGCCCTGTGATGGACTGGCGGCCTGTCCAGGGTGTCTCCCCGCCTGCTGGCCAATGACTGCTGGGATAGGCTCCAGGAGCCCGCGACTTTGGGTGGGAAGCCGGATGTGGGTATGTGTCCTGGTTGCTGCACTAGCGGCCTCTGGTTGGTCGGGGTACCTGTTGGGGGGGGGGTAGTGGGTAGTGTGATCCTCCCATACACTATGTCCCTCTGGGGAGACTCCTCACGGTCAGGTGAAAAGAAGCGGCTGGCGACTCCACATGTATCGAGGAGGCATGTGGGAGTCTGCAGCCCTCCCCGGCTCAACAGAGGGGGTGGAGCAGCGACCGGAACGACTCGGAAGACTTGGGTAATTGGCTAAGTACAACTGGGGAGAAAAAGGGGGGTAAACCAATTGCCTCTTACTATGTGCAACACTAAAACCCATCCACACAAGCACTGTTTAAAAAAAAATCCGTCCAAATTAAAACGCAAAAACACATGCTACTCAACGCAATGAATGTGCTGTAAGAGCATGCCAAACCAACAGGCGGCGATATAACCCCAACCCTAAAAGCCATGTTGGCCAATCAGGAGCCTGAAGAAAAAAAAACCCAACAACAAGCCAAAAACTCCGTTTTCCCCGTCTTCACGGAGTTTCTCAAAATCTTCTCCCTGGAAGTTTTCCAAACGGTCTGTTTTCAGTGACCTGAAACTACGTTTTAAAAAAATACCCATGTATGTGTGGACAAAGGAAATTTACCCTTTTCACTTTTGAGAATTAGTCCCTCGTGTTTTCTGAATTGGAGGACATGGATTTTGATCGGTTTCGAAGCGGCGTTAAAATAATTTAGCATATTGTTAGCTTAGCTTTTGCTGCCCACGGCTACCGGCAGCACATCCACGACACTGCTTCTGAGCCTCTTGTAGCGCAAATACGCAACGTCCATGGTTGTTAGTCTATAATGTTAACTAATTCACTAACATGTTGAAATATGTAATAATCCCGTGTTATTTCTACTTATATTACTCAATATATTTTTAAAAACCCTATTCATTTTAACCACAGCTGAAAAATCGATTCGGATATAATCCGAGAACCCGGAAATGACAACACACCTCAGAGGCCTGTAAAGATGAATGGAGCGGCTGGGTTTAACTGGGTGTACCTGCATGCGTGCCTATGTATGTGCAGGCAAATCTCGGCCTGTCAGGAGACACAACGCCTTGCGTTCGCTGGCTGTACATACTTGGATTTCTGGTTATGAGAAAGTGCCATATCTTCACACTGTAAATCCAGATTATCTGTTTGTTTCTATCCTTGGCTGTCGAATGTAACTGCAAAAAAGGGGGGAAAAAGATAACAGCATTACATATAATAATTTAAACATTTTACTCTTCTCAAAGATCTCTCCATGGTCCTAAGAGTTTGGGTATTATTATTATTATTTTTCACTGTGCACACACCATGGCTGTCAAATTCCAGAAAAAAATGGCAGCCGGATCCTTTACACAATGAGATGCCACAGATTCAATCTCACTCCCCTGCAGCCAAGCAGCTTCCTTATCTGGTATATAGAGAGAGACGTGGCGGCGGAGCACCACAAGGGTGCAGCATTCCAACACAGATGTTATCTGCTGTGTGGATTTCACTGACGAGAGAGAGGGGGTGAGAGAGAGAGAGACCCCAGATTAAGGACATCTCTGCTTGGGGAAAACTCAGCACAACAACACACCCGGCCTTTTTCCCATCAACCAGCCTCCATATGCTGAATGTGCAGAGATTAGGACGGAGAAGCCCGGACGTGAAGCCGAATGTATCGGTCCCTGCTTACAATTCACGCCACCCGACAAATGTGCATTTATATGGGATGAACACGTTCTTTCAGGTATCCCGGATAAGGAGATGGCGGCAAATCCTGACAGATCCTCCCAGTGACAACAGGCACATGTAATGTGTAATTCAGAGGGCTGAGTACACACTGGAGGAGCGGTCTCTGTACACAGACCTACTATAGGTGATATTGTCGAGTTGTGCAAGTTCCTGTTATGATTTTGTTTGGTCAGCTCGGTTCCCAAACGAGTGGGGATTTTCACGTACTGCAATACAATGGGCTGTAAAAAAGTTTAAATACCCACAGGAACGTACTGGAAAGCCAGTTAAGTGTGGTTCTTCATGACTCTCTTGTGGCGCTGAACAGATTAAAACAGGTGCTGATGATTATTCAACAGCGCTACTTACCCCAAAGCAACCAGTAATAAATAGGATCTGTCACAGCTCAAAACACAAGGCCTTTTGTTGATTGCCCTCCTGTACCAACTGTAATGATCTCGGGGGCGATGAGATGACGGCGGTTGTCTCACGCTCCAGCTAGTTGAGCACAATTGATTTTTACACCAGGCCTAATTGAAGCTGTGAAATTGGGTTGATAGGGACCGGGACCCAATATGACCCTGATCTTCCAGGTGCGGTCCAAAGGGTTTACATCCAATCAAGAATCTGTGATAGTCAGCAAGCAAACACACACCTGGTGCTCTGTAATTAGCTTACATTCAGCAGAGAGAGATAATTAGCTCCGTGTGTGTGTGTGTGGGGGGGGAATCTGCAATGCTGAGCTAAAATCATCTAAATATCACCCAAGAGGAGGTTGGTATGCGTTATGTTTTTTGGGATGCTCATTATTTGCTTAATCTACAAATGTGTGTATGCAACATTAGGCCACTCAGGCTAATTACAAGAAGCCAAACGCGGATATTTAATTAGTTGAAAAATGCATGCTTGGTGTTCCTGCTCTAATCAGCTCTCGCGTATTCACGAGGCGTCACCGCATAGCTAACGTCGTCTAGCCTCTGCAAGACACAAACATGCAGGATTCGAGCAGTCCCACAATGTGGATTAAATTCGTCCCACTGGTGTTCTGCCTGCAGAGAGGGGCGCTGTTATCACGAGCTGCCCTTCAGAACCCGTCCTGATAAACAAGGTGAGAACACGGCATCTCTGCCAAACACGCTCCTCAAAATGACAGGGGGACAAATTAAAAAACACATATCTTGCCCTGTGTCCCACAATGCCACCAGCCCCGAGGGAGCGACAGAAACGGACACACACACACATACACACACTGCGTTTCAATCAGACAGCAACTCGTTTCAATATTTCCAGGATGAATTACCGTCATTGTACTATCGCAGGAATTGGGACGGGAGCCAGGCCCATTGAAGTCCACAATGACATTAGCGGAACAATTAATTCCCATGAGATCCCGTGGGCCGCACGGAAGGCGTTGTTCCCCAGGTGGCATTACACTGGGCCTGTGCCAAGGGCCCATTTGCGCCTTCAATACGCCAGTGACAATGGGTAATAATCGAGGATATGAAGAAAGCCATCGCCTGATGGCTTTTCCATCAGGGTCCTTCCTCCTTTACAGAGCCCTGCGGTTGACCAAAAATGATGTTCTTATTCATCCAAACATCCCAGGGGGGTAGTTACAGTGACCGGGGGGGGCGTCACAACCACCCCCTCGCACCTCGCTCGGAGCGGCCTACTGGAATATTCCATTGTAGAGCTGCAAAGGAGCAGCTCGGGTTTTGGTGCCTTGCTCAAAGGGCGCTTCCGCAGCAGATGTTGGGGAAGGAGGGGGGATCTGAGTACGTTAACTCCTTCTCGTTCCTCCACCCAGATTTTCCCCAGGCGCTCCTCCCGAGGATTTGAATCGGCCCCCTTCAGACATCAGCCCAGGTTAGGTTAACAGTGCCCCCATAAGGTGTTTCTTCAGAAAGCAGCTCCACATGGAGAGACACCGAGGGCACGGTCATAGCTCGCACGACTGAACATGGTGTTTAAGTTTGGCATTCGCAGCAGACTGGTTGTTATGTCCACTCCCTTTCTTCCTCTCATCTTGCCTTTGCACAAACTTCAGGCAGTATTTATTAACATACGCCCAGACTTTTGTGGTTGCTGAGACAAGGGTCATTTTCGAACTTAACTGAATCGAGCTTATACCCATGTCACAGCAATTTAGCGTTCCCCAGCCTCCACATTATACTCTCTCCAATATTGACCTCCGGAGTCATGTTCGAAGATGTACCCTTATTAAATGAGTTAAGAGCCCACTTAGCTGCTCTGATGCTCTCGGCTCTTCTGCCGGTCCCAGCTGTATGATTTGGATGTGCTTATGGCCCATGAGAGGAGCTATGCCAATATCATCTGGCACGGGCTGGGAGTGCTCTGGCCAAAAGGCAGCCACTGGATGGGACACAAGAGCTGCAGCACTCGGTGCAAGTGAATGGAACAAAGTGCAAATCCAGCCAACATATCTAATTTAAAATTTCTGGAAATAAGAGTTTAAACAGAGTCCTGCGCGTACCCGTATGCTTGTGTGTGTGTGTGCGTGCACGCGCGCGCGCCCAAGAGCTGCATCGTTTACAGGGTGTTACTGAAAGTCGAAGTAATCTTGCCATCAAATATAATTCCGCTGCAAATAATGAAACAGTGTAAGGTGTAAAGGTCCCCAGCTCACACAAGCGCTGTTCACTATGCTAAACTGGCAAAACCACACTGTCCTCACGTCACTCCGTCATCCACACCCTGTATGACACCCAATTGTAAAATAACTATTAAATGGTCACACAACCCATTTGGAACTGTACGTGAATATGTCATTTATTTTTTCTAACTAAAATTTCCTGAGTGTCTTTATGGATTTACTCTTCCATAACGGATCGGAGTTATAAAAAGAAAAGATAAGACTTTTATTCAAACCTGCTAGGTAAAAAAGACTATGCTAAAGTATAATCCTTTCGGGGCATCCGGGAGGCGTGGCGATCTATTCCGTTGCCTACCAACACGGAGGTCGCCAGTTTGAACCTCCGTGTTACATCTGGCTACAGACACAACTGACCGTGTCTTGTGGGTGGGAAGCCGGATGTGGGTATGTGTCCTGGTCGCTGCACTAAGCGCCTCCTCTGGTCGGTCGGGGCGCGTGTTCAGGGGAGAGGTGCAACTGGGGGGAATAGCGTGATCCTCCCGGATCAGTCTGCAGCCCGCCCCGGATCAGCAGAGGGGTTGGAGCAGCGACAGGGACGGCTCGGAATTGGCCGGATACAATTGGAGGGGAAAACAGGGGGTGGGGGGAATCCACAAAAAAAGTGTATTTTATATAAATATGTTGCACTTTTGCCCCCTACTGGTAATGAAAGGGCACTGCCCTGAGTTTGTATATACTATACTCTCTTTGCATTGGTTATATTATTTATTCTGTGCGCCCTAACCCTGACCAGCAAGTCCCACTTCTGACACCAATGTAGCGAATTTAGGGGGCAGCCCGGGTACCGCCGCAGCCGGGACGCGAACCCGAATCTCCCGCACCACGAGCGACAACGTTAACCAGTCGACTAAAGGGTCCGACCCGTTAGCCAAGGGCTAGCGAGTCTAGTTATCCGTGGTCGTTACACACACACACACACACACACACACACACACACACACACACACACACACACACACACACACACACACACACACACACACACACACACACATATATAAAATCCTTTCATCCTCAAAACCTTAAAGATCTTTTGCTCAAAATTGCCGTTTTTTAGTTCTACGCAATGGTCATGTTTTTTTTTTGTTTTCTTTGTTTGTTTGTTTTTTTTTACAAACACAGCCAAAGTCAAACTCGGTACACATGAAACTAAAAACCAGGGGGTGCGATCACGCCATACTGTTTTCATATGCACAGACAGGCATCCCTTTCGAACATGTTTAAAGTTATTTGTTTCTTTGAATACAAGCCCAAGATCTCCTCAGCCAGTTTCCACATATAGGACTGTGCAAACCATTTCCTCCCACACGAGCCACTGCAAGAAGCACACAGAAGACATGAGACGAGGGAAAAGGGAGATGAAGGAGGAGGCGGCGGAGGACATCAGAACAGTGAGCGAGCAAGGTACATAGAGAGCGAGAGAGAGAAATGATTCCCTCTTGTTTGCGCCTATAAGCTTTGTGCAGTGTGTGTGAATTCATGTCAGTCTGGGCGTCACGTGTGCATGTCGGTGTATGTTACGTACTTGTGTGTACAGCATGTTGGTCCATCAGATCTTAGTTTTTCCAGCAAATGGGTCACGGCACAGGCAGAATGATGAGGCCTCAGACAGGATGAAGCGAGAGAGCATGATGGGAGGAGGGGCTTCAAGATGGAAAGAGCGATGCAGAGACATCGATGGAGAGGAAAGACGAAGGAGAAGAGACTTGCAAAAAAGTGTTTTAGGTTGAAGGAGTGGGCAGAGATAAAGCGAGCTAGTGACAAGTGGGCTGCAGAGAAGGAGGACGGGTGGGGGGGTGTCAGAAAGGGAGAAACGGAGCAGATGAAGGACTGTACAGGGGGAAGGAAAGAGAATAAGTGGCTGCCGGGGGATTTAGAGCAGGAATTTGAAAGAGACAAAGACAAAGAGCGGGAGAGATAAAATGAGACATTTATCACTTTATTCGACTCTTCCACTATGGCCTGTTGAATCTGTTGAGTCCTGTGAGACTCGGCGTCTCACTCCGGGGATGCGTTGTGGTCCACAGAAACAGTTTGCAGGTGGATAAACAGTCATCCACGAGCCAAAAGGAAGGCCCCATTTGTTCCAGGGCCCGACCCATCACGCTGCACCATGGATTTGTGGTATTGCAATGGGAGCAAGTAAAGACCGCTGATGTGTGTGGTCTCAGCACACATCTCACGCTCCAGAGGCCCCCCAGACACCACCCCACCCACCGTATGTGTTTGTAACTGGCCTGGCGTGTGCACCGACGGATGTGTTGCTAGTGTGTGTGGGTAATATGTGCAAATTAGAAACATGCGGTATTAGGTTTGTTTAGCCTTGATGCAATTTCTAACGCTGAGTATATGCTGTAATCAAAACACGTTGGTGCACAAGTGTCAAAACATTAACACCTCCACGGTGGTGTCATTGATTTGCACTAAACCACAAGTGTATGGTTTCTATGATAAAGGCTATGCTTCCCTTATTAAGTGTTGTTACAACAGTTAACAATTTAGCTTTAAGCATTAGCAAATGCATTGCATGACATTTTTATTCTCTACTTTTAGTCTGTAGTTTATAGAGTCGACTGTTAAAGCATACAAGTATGACCTTGCAGTCTAACCTTACTAGAGTTATTATAGTTCTGCATTAATGAGTGCAGTGTATGTTAGTTCAGTGGTTTAGTAGCAACCCTTCAGAATCTTACATTCTTCTGTGGATATAACTGGTTACAGTCATTGAAATCCAAGGCTCTTTGGTTCGCCTCTCCGCCGGTTAACCAGAGCCCTTGTAGCAGATGTAAGATGGTTGCCCACAGACTGAAGAACGCCAGTCACACCAGGAATCAGGATCTGCACATTTATTCTACAAGAAGTAACATGGGGCACAGTCAGTTCACACACTGGCAAACTGTCTCTCCCCACTTACAAGACCTGCTCAACTTTTTTTTAAAATATACATATAACAAAACACAACTATAAATAAAGCATATGCACACTAAAAGAATCGTTGTCCTTACAGTGGTTACACATTCTAGTTAAAGTAAAAACAAAAATGAAAATAATAAATGTAGCACTGGCTAAAATGCATTTAGACAGAATTAAATAGGCTAAAATTAAGTTAGACACTTAAAATTCATATACATTTGATTAAAATTCATTTAGGATATAAATAGTTTTAAAAATGAAGTTCATGATGTTTAAATATGTTAAAAATATATATGGAAGGATAAAATAGAAAAGTCATAATCTTTACAGTTAAAGGGTTTATGCAAATGAGCATAGTTTGCTTAATATGTACAGGACCAAGCACGTGTAGTCAGTCTAACAGCCTAACTTGATTAGCCGCATTATGTCAGTTTATGTTTTCCTTTGTTTTAACTGGCATGTTCATGATGGCCACCCCAAATTCCATTCTCAGGTAGCAGGGTGGGGCTTGGTTGTAAGCTGTTAGGTCTGGTGCGTTGGAGAACGGCAGAAAGCGAGCGGTCAGATGTTCGAGAGCAAAATGTGTTCCCAAGTTGGTGGTTGACGAACAGTTATCCCAAGGGTTCGGATTTTTGCGATCTGCAACAGGTAAATATGAGATTGTGTATTGCTTTTCATACTGTGGCTACATGTTATAATGTAAAAACGAATTGTGTTGCTAATCGCGAGTAGGCGTTAGCATTAGCATAATAGCCGTTAGCTTTGCATTGTGTTGCTAAACGCGAGTAGCCGTTAGCATAATAGCCGTTAGCTTTGCAGTGTGTTGCTAATTGCGAGTAGCCATTAGTATTAGCATAACAGCAGTTAGCTCAGCTTTGAAGAATTGGTTTAGACGAGCTATTGCTAGCTCGCCACGAAGTAGTGTGAGGACTTGTTGCTTAGGTGATTTATTAGGGGTCCAAGCAGCGAAGCTGGTGGAACCCTATTGTATTTGTTAGGATTATTATTATTTTTCTCCGCTAAAAGTGTGTGAGGCTCAGCAACCGTAAGTCCTAGACCAACCAACTTTGGTACGTGGATTCCTATGGCCCCCCCACTACTCAGGCACCACAAATCACCTATGTCAGCCAGATGGTGGCGCTATAACAAAGGGTCATGCGTAATTCCCACACCATAAGTCAGATCAACACAAAACTGCACAGACCTATGCATCTGAATGTGCTCTACAACTTTGTTATCGGGACCACATATGTCAGCCATATAGTTTGCCCGCCATTTTGACTTGTATTAGTTTGGGCGCGGTTTCTCAGCTAAAAGTGTCTGAGGCTCAGCAACCATAAGTCCTAGACCAACCAAATTTGGTAGGTGGATTCATACGGCCCCCCACTACTCTGGCACTACAAATCACCCATGTCAGCCAGATGGTGGCGCTATAACAAAGGGTCATGCTTAAAAGGCCATAACTCCCACAGCATAAGTCAGATCAACACAAAACTTAATCGACCCATGCATCTCAATGTGCTCAACAACTTTATTATTGGGACCACCTATGTCAGTCATATAGTTTGCCCGCTATTTTGACTTATTTGGTGTGGAAGCGCTGCAGCTCTACATACCACACGCCAGGACACCTGGGTATAACGACATACTTTTTCTTTTTACGGCAGTCAGCTAGGACGCAAGAAATCAGACACCATCTGGTCCAGTTTTGGAAACTCTGGCACATGTTTCTGAAGCAATGGAAGTGTTACGACATTTTAAAAAATTACGGTAATCGTCTAGGACACAGGCGACCCAAGTAATCCGACATTGTCATATCTAGTTGGAAACTCGGGTAGGCTACTGTTTCTGAAGCAAGATTCTTCAATCTTTATTACATTACCAACAGCGGTTTAGTTTCATGTTGAAACGGTAGTCTATTACAGGCTAGGTGTATAAAAGGCCCCCACATATCATAGCATTAATTATTTACGTTGGGTGAAGGTATATGATCATGAGGACAAAACCATTCAAATTGCTCCATAAGGGGCGCAACAGTGCCAATGCTTGGACCCCTCCCAACGCCGCTTGCGGCTTTAATTTGTTTATTTGATTCGGGAGACTATAAGAGAGGACAGCTCCGTTGGACCACTTTGAAGAGCTGTTTTCTGTTGGATTGCTATTTGTTTATTATATATTTGGTGGCATCGCCAGTTATTTTAGTTTAAAATAGAGTAGCATTAAAATAGTTTAAAAGCATACAGGTAATAGCGCCATTTAGTTTGAAACCGTACCCAGGCTCCACCCAGAGTACTACTACACATAGCAGCTTTTTATATAGCTACATGGGACGGGTGTTACACATGGAAAACTATTTTAGGCTACTCATTCAATTCAGTCCTTGCATAAAAGTACACAAGAATATAACAATTTAACACCACAACGCACCTAAAGAAAGTAGCATGGGGCACAGTCAGCTCACACACAGTGGCAGGTTCTCTCATTCCCCTGCAGCAAGTCAGGAAATATGCAAATGGTAAAATCTCCCGACAGATTACACAGATTTAATGGCCGTTTTTACCGACCAAAACCAATCGCAAAACTCAGAACATGTTAGCAGTGATCTATTGTTACATTTCCATAGTTTAATTAAGCCAGGAAAAAAATACTTTTAAACGCGCTATCTTAACCAAGGGATAGAGGGTGTTACAACACGTCTTACCATTTTCGAGAGCTGCTCAACTTTTGCCACGAATTCGCAGCATGTCACTCCTGCATCTCTTGTGTGTCACTAATTGAATTCCCCCTTGCTACAACAAGTAAACCGGAACTACGTATTCCTTCATTAAACAACGTTGGTGAGATACAGACCATAACAGAAGCTATTACACCCAGGTTTTGAAAATATTCACCTAGAGAAAAAAAAAGTAAAATAAAGATGACATGAACAACATATTGACTCAGCTACACCCTCAACAGGCTCTTTGTCAAGAGAGCACCATAAATAAGAGATGCATTCGCTATTCTGTAAATCGCAGGCTCTCCACAGAAATGATACCAATTCCGGGCCGTGTCTGCGGGTGAGAAGCTGGACGTGGGTATGTGTCCTGGTCGCTGCACTAGCGCCTCCTCCGGTTGGTCGGGGCGCCTGTTCGGGGGGAGGGGGAACTGGGGGAATGGCATGATCCTCCCACGCGCTACATCCCCCTGGCGAAATTCAGTTTCAGGTGAAAGAAGCGGCTGGCGACTCCACATGTATCGGAGGAGACGTGATAGTCTGCAGCCCTCCCCGGATCAGGGGTGGAGCAGCAACTGGGACGGCTCGGAAGAGTGGGTACAATTGGGGAGAAAAAGGGGGGGGGGCGATACCAATGCAAGGTAAGAGCAGCGCGTGGGGAGGATGCCATGCTCTTAAGACAATGCTCCAGTGCAGTAGTAGACAATGTTGTGTCTTCTTAGCCCGTGAAAGGTCATTGTTGTCTGAGTGAAGTGGCTGGCTTTTCTGGATTTAAGACGCCCCAAAGGGGAACAGACTCCGTATGCTCACCGTGGGTCAGTGGTCTGTGTCCTGATAGGCTGAGATTGAATTTTCCTATACACACAGTGTACGCGCCGGTATAATGTGCACAATTTAAGGGTACTCAGTGATGCTGACGCTTAAGTGACTATATGCAGACGTGTGCACGCGCACACCCATATACACACTTCTCACCAAAGTCAATAATCTGCTTCCTGAATGCAGTAGAACAGTCTGCCCTCTTCTCTTTCTCTCCCCAGAGTTACAATACATTACACATGTTACAGCTACGGTAGACTAACCCTCTGTTGAACTACAAAGAAAATTCGACATAGGTGAGTCTGGAGCAGGGGTCCCCAAGGGGCCAGGAACACCGGTAAGTACTCTCACATGTGTTTCAGCTCTGTGTGTGCGCACGCGCGCGTGCGTGCGTGCGTGCGTGCGTGCGTGCGTGTGTGTGTGTGTTTGTGTGTGCGTGCAAATGCTTGCAGATGCGTGAATGTTCTGGGGTTTGTTTTTTTTGTCTATATGTAGTGCAAGATTGCTTTCCTTTATTGTGTTTCTGGGTGTGTTGGTGTGTGTGCACAAACTAATCTGCCCACATTGTAGATACACATTTTTGGCTGTTGGCTGACATCAGTGTGTGTGTATCCATGCTTGTATGTATGCGTGCTTGCACAAGTGTGTTCATGTATACGGTATGCGTCTGAATATGATCACTGTCAGAGCTGCAGACCAGGCAACCACTGATAACCATCTGTAGCGACGAGCAGGGAGGGGCTGAGGTGCTTCACATCTCTCTCCACCTAATCTGGAATATGCGTTTTAAGAGGCTTTGATTTGGTTCTACAGAGAGTACTGCTCCAGTTTGATTTGTTTTTCCTCTTTTAAAACGTTTTCCAACAGGAACCTGGGAAGTCAACTATTCTCTCTCATTTTGATACCTCATAAATTGATGGGAAGGGTTGGCTTGGCAGTTACAGACCTCACCGTAAGCGAAAGCAAATGTGCTCAGCATTATGCAAGTGTCCTTGAACAAGACAATGCATCACTGCTTGTATCAGGGGAACTGAAAATGGTGGAATTTAAATTCACACCCAACTGGGTAAATTAAGATAATGTGTGTCCCTGCTGTATGTGCAAAGACATTTCTAATGTAAAAATCCTGACTCCAATTTGGCATTTGTGAGCCACACTGGAACAATAAACCATAAAAATACAGTTTTCTATAGGGCGTCTGAGTGGCGTGGCGGTCTATTCCGTTGCCTACCGACATGGGGGTCGCTGGTTCGAATCCCCGTGTTACCTCTGGCTTGGTCGGGCGTCTCTACAGACACAGTTGGCCATGTCTGTGGGTGGGAAGCTGGATGTGGGTATGTGTCCTAGTCGCTGCACTAGTGCCTCCTCTGGTCAGTCGAGGAGCCTGAATTGGAGGAGGCGTGTGGTAGTCTGCAGCACTCCCTGGATCAGCAGAGGTGGTGAGTGGAACAGTGACCGGGACAGCTCGGAAGAGTAGGGTAATTGGCCGGATACAGTTGGGGAGAAAAAGGGGGAAACCCCCCCCCCCCAAAAATACAGTTTTGTCAAGGACTTAGTCAATTTTTTTAGCCTTTAATGTAAGGCTAATTGCATTATGTGTGTCTAATACACAGTGACAAGTGCTGGAAAAGTAGCTGAGGTCGTAACCTATGCACACTGCCACACATATGAATAATGACCAGCAGGGAGGTGCTCATGGTTAAACCGTGCAAACTTAATCACACTTAACTCTCATGCCCACCCGGCTGTCTCAGAGGAGTCCAGCCTAAAACATCTGCTGACCACAGGAACGCAGCTCTAATACGGAGTTTCCACTGGCAGCGTGAGCTACGTAGCCGTTCCACAACTTGTCTCAGTGCATGTGTTTGGGAAACCGCCCGGCCGGGTTGCCATGACTGATTAGCTTTGTTTACACAACATAATTATGAATGTGAGATATTTGATATAGTTTGCTTTGAGATCAGACTGTGCGACTGTACGCCGGGCTAAGTCTGTTTTCTGAGGCACGCCATGTCCCCTGGTTGAGCTCATAGTAATTGGCTGGGAGATGGAGGGCCGTCACAGCGGGAAGAGCGTCAGGCCAAGACCAACAGCCACTCAGAGCTAGCTTGGCCTCCTCTCTGTCAATGTTGGCGCTACTCTTTTACTTCCCCGACTGCTTTAGGAGGTGGCCTGGCATTTTTAACTCTTACCCATATTGCTTTTCCGTCCTGTGCGTCCGTCTTTCTGCCTCTCCCTCTCTCCCTCCCTCCCTCTTCCCCCAGATAACATACCTACGGTCCGTAACTACGAACAGAGGCAGGTTGCCATGGTACCCGTTGGACAACAAGTGTACACAGCAGTGGAAATTAAGATGTGTAGGCCAGGACCAGCGGTGAGCAGACTGTAGCTAATGACAGTCCATTGACGTGCCAGGACATTCCTTACTGCCTTTCCATGAAACTAAGGGGAGGATGTAGAGAGCGGTAAGAGAAGGGGAAAGATGGATGGATAGTGAAAGCCAGGACTTGATGAAAGAGGGGGATACAAGGGGTTACGTAAAGGAGAGCGAGAGGGAGAAATGGAACGAGAGAGGGAGAGATGGTAATATATGTTTGTTGGATACAGCTGGCAGCTGCTGTTGTCGGGACATCTGGAGGTACAGGCCTCGGCAGATGAATCAGATTCATGGGAAAGGAGGAGATGGAGTGTCTCTTTAAAAGCCTCAAAAAAAACTAGAAATATTGCATGTGTTCATCCCGGTGGGACACTGGAGGGAGCTATGGCCAGGAATAGAAGGGGAAAAAAGTACGAGACCTGAGTTCGCTGATTAGTTACGTGATGTAATCCATTACAGATTACTGGTTACAAAAGTGTAATTGCACTCAATTAAATAACACAGCACACACAGGCTGTGCTATATGAGGATGCTGTCTGTGCTGCCATAAAAAGCGAAAGAGCAAAAGAGTGTTGACATGGAGAAAAGTGGCTTCAAGGCCTTGATAGTAACCATTTCTTTTGCAGTAGTGGTCTGATTATCATTTCAAATAAACAATATTCATCAACATGAAAGAGAGCGGGGCATCCGGGTAGCGTAACGGTCTATTCCATTGCCTACCAACACAGGGATCCTGGTTCGAATCCCCGTGTTACCTCAGGCTTGGTCAGGCGTCCCTACAGACACAATGGGCCGTGTCTGCGGGTGGGAAGCCAGATGTGGGTATGTTTCCTGGTCGCTGCACTAGCGCCTCCTCTGGTCGGTCGGGACGCCTGTTTCGGGGGGGGACTGGGGGGAATAGCTGATCCTCCCACACACTACGTGCCCCTGGTGAAAGTCCTCACTGTCAGGTGAGTAGAAGCGGCTGGCGACTCCACATGTTTCGGAGGAGGCATGTGGTAGTCTGCAGCCCTCCCTGGCTCGGCAGAGGGGGTGGAGCAGTGACCGGGATGGCTCAGAAGGGTGGGGTAATTGGCCAGATACAACTGGGGAGAAAAAGGGAGGGGATCCAAAAAAAAAAAGATATGAAATAAGAGGTTTTGGCCATATGATATGTGAACTTTTCATTATGAGTTGCAACCTTTAACATTGAATAAAAGTGATTAGTTCAAATTCATCTGAGCTCTTAATCAAAGCTGGTGGCAAGAGGTAATGGTCTTACAGCCTCCATCAGTAGCGCATTAGCCTGACAAGACGATACTATAATTTATTGTCATGCAGACTGCTATTTTGAAATATTTTGCATTCTTTTCTTGCCACTTTCCCTTTTCCTCTGCACCGCAAATTGTCTCGGGCACAATGGCTCCATTTGGAAAATCACAGCCGTGAGAGTGAGCTGTAATTTTGTGGCTGATTTTTGGTGACCGCACTCTTTCCGCTGGACAGCAGCAGCCAGCATTAACCGCAGCAGTTTCTTTGTGAGTCTAATGAAACTATCCACCAACACACAGCCACTATTATCATTGTTCTACTAGCTTGGCCCATGGTCAGATAATACAACCGGGGTCAGGTCAATCGGAAAATGTCTCCCTGATAAGGCCAGATGGGCTAATGCATATTTGTGCACGCACACACAAGCCACAGACACACACATGGAAGCATGCGCGCACGCACACACACACAAGCTCTCTTTCTCTATCCCTCTCTCTCTCTCTCTCTCTCTCACACACACACTTGCTCTCTTTCTTATCAGATATGAAACATTCACCCTGTTCACCCCATATGCACTGACAATACCACTGAAGGTCACCATCGCTTCTCAGGAAGCGAAAAATCTACTCACCCTGCAGTTGCACTTAAAACAAAGAGCTTAGCAGCGACCGGGAGCTAAAGTTGAGTCATAATGGCAGTGTATTTTAATGAGACTGGACCGTAGAGGCCTATGCCTGCCTGCACTGGAAATAGACGCAACGTGGTCCATTTCCTCCACAGATGTTCAGGACAAGGCCTCTCGAGGGCAAGCCACATGAAAATGAGCTACAGTGCAGAAAATGGGCTTTTTCCCCCCCGTAAAACACATATTAGAATATGCATGTCTGAATAGATAGTGCTAACAGTGCACCGCTCTGCCTTCTCTCGCTGAATATGTATTCTTATCTCAATGAAAGCACATTTAGGAAAACTCCTGTTGCTAATCTATTATGGCTGAGGGCTGGTCTGCTCCGCTGCTCAGAGGAGTGGTATAAATGTTGCAAGCTCATCATAAGATATTGATAGCTTTAAACACTCTGACTCTTGCTTCCGTGGATTTCTTATTTTGCTTTAAAAGTTCACGATTAATGTCGTCCTGAATCATTCCAGAGGCAAAAATTTTGACACCCCTCTGAAACATGCAGAAACTTACAGCTGCAGGTCTTCATAGTGAATGAGAGAAAACGGCTTAGGACTGCAGATCTCGTAAAAGAAAGAGAAAAAAAACTTCTCTGACATCCGTGTCAACAAGAAGCCAACACATCGCTGACAGTATTGGCATTGTGCTTGCAGCAGCTGGGCATGTAAGACTCACTTGTTAGCATGTGATAGACACTGCCCTTCCTATTTCTGCAGCCCCGGTTCACAGAAAGGGCCAGATGCAAGGGTAGACTGGAAAGATGGAAACTTAAAATAAGAGGGGAGCCATGCAGCTGAGACTTAAATTACAGGTAAGAATGGGTTGTCTTTTCACTCCCAGATTAACTCTATTAAACCACGCAACTCTGTTGTGGTTTAGAGCAACTTGGTGTGTATTTTGGCGAAGCGAAGCAGTATAAACCGATGATACTGCGCAGGTATTATCTAATGTTGTTTCTGGAGACCATCATTTCGGTGGGAAGACCGAGCTATGTAACCTGATCACTGGGTCCAAGTTATTATTCATCTTAGGCACGTTGCGTTTCAAGTTTGAGCCTGAAAGAGAACGAAAGAAGAAAAAAAAACACCGATGTGCCGTGAAACTTTCCCTCGTAGTCTGATTTTTTTGAAAACGTCTAAATCATCCCGCTGTCAGGAGATATGGTGGGAGTGTTCTGTAAGGAAATGCCTCACAGCGAGAAAGCTGGCAGCCACTCTTGTTTGGATAAGCGCACTGGGAACTGGGGGGGGGGGCAACGGGTTTCTGAAGCCAAATGGAGCTCCGACTTCATTACATCTGATGAGTAATGTAAAATGTAAGCGCTTGTCTAAATGGAAAAATCATTATGTCTGGAAGCTGTGTGCTCAGAGGATACAGGCGTCAATTTACAGCCATGACTTAATTTGATAATATTCAATCACCGCTTTGTTCTGAATCTTGATTTTGAGATTCTGGACAACAATTACTCGTGGCAGTGTGATCCGTGTCGCTCCTGAGCGCATTACGCTAGCGAAAGTGCGTGTATTTGCCCATCACTTGTCATCTGTGTGCTTCATTGAGATCGAAGCTATTAAAAAGAAAAAATACTGAGTGAATCACAAAGTAGCGCACAAAAGCTGAGCTGTGCTGAAGTTTCCATGGTGTGTGTGCATGTGCATGTGTGTGCGTTTGTGTGTGTGCACACGCACCTAAAATAAATTCATGTTCACAGTCACGGTAAATTTATGAGCCAGCGAGAGAAAAAGACTACTTCAGTTGAGGAAAAGCCTCTGAAATGAGCCATTAAATCAGTGCCATTTGGACTATTGACGTAACAAGACAGCTGAAAAATATTGAAAAAGTTTGGACATATTTCTGTCGAGCCTCGAAAACTAGCGTGTTTACTGGCCGCATTGTTATTGTTATGGATATCTAACAAGACCAGTGCTCGCACACACACACACACACACACACACACACACATTAACCACCATCGTCTTGCACACTGTTTGAATCGTGCAGGAATGGAAGATGTTGCAAACGCGCTGGACTGTCACACAAAATCTATTTACTGCGAAGTTTCATTTTACGAGTAAAAATGCAGGCTCATTGTAATCTTTTTCTATTTCACACTCATCTGCTTAATCTGTTTTCCCTCCTCTCTCTTTCTTGCGCTCTCTCTCTCTCTCTGCATTTCTTTCTGTCTCTCGTCTTTTCTCTCTCCGCCGTCACACAAATGTAAACATGCACACACTTACACACTGCATTTGTTTCCTCTATTGTCTGGCATTGTTTACCACGTGGCCGCGGCTCAGCTCTCTGTCCTTATCAGTGGCGGGTCATGGTGGTATTTCCTGCCCCGCACCAACAGCAGAAGGTGGCACGGGAGGAGAGCCGCTTCCTGTGCTGGCACACCCAGCATGAAGCCCGCTGGCTCCATCTCACAACCAGCACCATGATCATCCACATCCAGAGCCGGAGGAGATGTTAGGAAAGGCCTGTTAATTTGCTCCTATCCCACATGCAAAATGTTCAGCGTATACTTAGTGTTACACACAGGCTCTGCCTTCCCAAGATTAAAGATAGCTGCGTGTTGCTGACTAATGGTCATTTGCAGGCAATTTTCTGTGATCTTCTCTTTGATTGCAGGGTATTTGAAGGTTTTCATGCTCATTAGATAGTTTGCCTGTGGAGAGGGAGCAGGCATAAAGCTTCACGAAGCACATCAACATAATCCTCAAACCAGCCACATCGTGGCTGCAGTTGGACTTGTGTGATGCTACGTTTCTCTGCAGGTGTGCTTCTTTGACACATTTGTACCTGCAATTTTTGTGCAAATCGGCCGCGTCTCCAGAGGTATCCGGGGGCACAAGTGGGCCGTTTGTGTTTCATTTAATATATGCAAATATTTCTGTCATGTGGAAAGTTTTATTTAGTCGCAGTACTTCCTCATCCCAATCACTGTGCGGTCTTTCTCATGGGAAATGCTCCAAAGCCTGTTTGGTCTCATCAGGACGAAATGTGCCGATGTTTGTAAATGGGCCTGCAGCCATTGTGGGGAGGGGTCCAACCCTTCAAACGATCTGCAGTTGAATGTTTATCAGAAGTGGTTTCCTTGAAAGGCCATGATCACTGGGCTCGCATGAATATATATGGAATGTGGCCTGTTGGATGGCCACGCAAATTCACTTTCAAATTTGCCAATCCCCTACATATTCCCATGTCAGATCCCACAATGAGCCCACTGTAAACTGATTGGGTTTGCTGTTATGGTGCCAGGAAGAGTGAGGTGCTTAGCCCATAAACACAGAGAGTGCTGCTTGTGCATATTTAGGTTGACACCTTCGGAGGACAATTTTGTTCTTCTCTTCCCTTTTCTGTCCTTCTAAAAAGTTGTATAGATGCTTCATTGGCAGTCATGTTGTATCAGGAGCAGTGGTAACAATGGCAGTAGTGTACACAAAAACATCCATGCAATTCTGCAGAGACATGCTATGGTAAATTAGAACCACATTTTTTTCTTTCTTTTTTAAATTTCCCCCCCTTTTTCTCCCCAGTTGCATCCAGCCAAATACCTTAGTCTTCCAAGCCGTCCCGGTCGCTGTCCCACCCCCTCTGCCGATCCGGGGAGGGCTGCAGACTACCGGATGCTTCCTCTGATACATGTGGAATCACCAGCCGCTTCTTTTCACCTGACAGTGAGGAGTTTCACCAGGGGGACGTAGCACGTGGGAGGATCACGCTATTCCCCTCAGTTCCCCCTCCTCCCCAAACAGGCGCCCCGACCAATCAGAGGAGGCGCTAGTGCAGCAACCAGGACACATCCGGCTTCCCACCCGCAGACACAGCCAGTTGTGTCTGTAGGGATGCCTAACCAAGCCAGAGGTAACATGGGGATTCGAACCGGCGATCCCCGTGTTGGTAGGCAACAGAATAGACAGCTACGCTACCCAGACGCCCCCAATTCATACCACATTTAATCCCAATTGAGCGCAGAAGAGCAGAAATGTCAAGCGCGGCTCTCTCTACTCTACTCTAAACTTCTTTGACGTAGTTAAATGCATGCAAATGTTCCTACAGTATAAGCACTTTTATGCATGCCACACTTGCAGCTAAACACAAGTTATCATAAGCATAACATTGAGCATAACAATATATGGTGATTAAATAACAGTTTACTAGCCAATTTTCCAAATGGTTTTGCCAATTTTGTTCTGCAGAACGTACACGACCTTGATTAACACGGACATGACACGCAACTCATGCAAGGTTTTGGGGGGGGGGGGTTTTGGGTTTGGTTTGTTTTTGTTTTGCGTGGTGTACATGAAATCCTTTCATGCACCACATTAGACAGTTCGCATCCTCAGCCCCATCAGAGTTGCATATTGAAACGTTCTCATCCTCTTCCCAAGATGAGATCGTTTGTTCTCTGTAATCTAAGCGTGTTGAGTGGTGGAGCCGTCTTCTCTCTACTCTCCCCGCTGGCTTACAGTAATGACAGGCCGGGGACGAACTGGAGGGATTGGCTCCAAACTTGCTCAACTCTGCCCCGCGCACGACGACATCTAACGTCTACCTTGAAACAGTTTGATGCATTGGGGATATTTAATCTGCACCAGTCTCTGGTGAGTCAGCTATGCCATTATGCTGTAAGGAAAGAGATGGTTCCCAAACAGCATCAAGAGGGTAGTGGTGTTGTTTGCTAGTTTCTTGTTGTCTGTTTACTGTTCTCTCTTTGGTTTGCGCTCTTATTTTGACGCACGTGTTTCATTTTGGGTTTCCAGTGCAGGATAATGGCGATGTAGGAGAAGATTTTGGCTCATCATAAATACATTTTTTTAAATTTTTCTACCATTCAGTGCTGCAGAATGCATATCTAATAAACTTGCCAAGAGTGTGACCTCTATATTTCGTAAGCTACTTGCTGACATGATGTGCAAAGCTTGCGTGGGCCTGTAAACAAAGGTGGTTCCGCTTGAAATGAGCACCTTTGACCCGATCCTCAGCGGTACTTCCTCTCACATGCACTGCTGACCGAAAGAAACGCCTGAAGGAGGAGTGACTTTTCCAGAAACAGGATGTTGCCAAGTACTCTGAAATGGTAGTCTCCCACAGCTGTTTGTTTCCCGCTGCCTTGATATAGTAAAAAAAAAAAAAAAAAATTTGTTGGCTCTACTTTGGGCACCTATCAATATTCTACCAGAGAACAATAGTTTGAAAAATATTCTGATACAGCGGCTGTATCCTTTGGAGCAGTTGGAATAAACGTTCCCTTCCTTTCAGGGTGTCTGACTAATGCTGGGAGACAAAGCCCTCTTTCAGGGCCAGCAGAAGATTGGGAGCGGGTGTTGGTGTCAGAACAGCCCAGTGGGATTTCCTCAGGTGGAACGCTGGCACAAAGCAAACCAGCCCATTTATTGTAAACTAGAGACTATGTTTAGCTGGTTGCTAACTGCTTACTGCTGAGATGTTTGATTTTGTGTGTGTGTGTGTGTGTGTGTGTGTGTGTGTGTGTGTGTGTGTGTGTGTGTGTGTCCTCCTGGATCACCACCTTGCCATGGTGGAGAAGCTTGTGTGTACCAATGATCCCAAGAGCTATGCCCTCTGGAGCTTGGCTCCTGGTAGGGTCACCCAAGGCAGATAGGTCTCAACGGCGGAACTGGTGGAAGATGTCTCCAGGTCACAACGGCAATGAAGGCGGATGAAGGCTGCACCAGAGGGTGGTCCCCAATCGTCTTGGTTCTCCATGTCATTCGACTCTGGCCACCCCCTGCCAAGGACTGTGAGGTGGCTGCAGACGCATCAGCCTCTCCATGTAAAAAGCTGTCACGCGCAGGCGTCCTCCCATTATGCAGCTCCAGGATCAGCCTCTACGCCCACCTGAGGACCCAGAGGGAGGACGGGCGTACTCGACCCCGAGTGACCGCCGATTATGGGGTGTGTATGTGTGTACGTGTGCATGCGCGCACGTGCATATTTGCATACTGTGCTAAGTCAAATTCCCCCTCCCAAGTTGTTGAGCTGTTCCTTAATAACACTGAATAAAGTTGTAGTACGATGAATCTTCAAGTGAGATAATGTGAGTATTCTGAGATTCCCTTTGGAGACGTGTTATAAAATGATGCAGACGGACAATCAGATAGATAGATAGCTCACATAAAGCGCTATATGAATGTAGTCCATTATTATTATTATTATTGGCTTATGGGATAAGATGAAGTGATGGCTTTGGGAACACAAGCTCTTTTTGTACTTCTGAGAAGAATAGAAAAATAAAAATAAAGCCCCTTACCCGTGACTCGCTCCCAGGTGCTGTGCTCTGGACTCATTAGCCAAGGGCTGAGGCAGAGGAATAAGCAAGAGGTCGTCTATAGATCTGGAGGACAATGGGAGGAAGAGGAGGAGACCACAGGGAACAGCGAAGGGGCTCTCAGGTGGCCCACTGCAACAGTGCTCGCTGGTGTATGTTGTGTGTATTGTATGTGTACGTGTATTGTATGTGTGTGAATTGTTCACTCCGCGCTCCAACACCACATTGTGGCTTGACCATAGAGCGCTCTGCTTCTCTTAATCTGAGGACATGGGTGGTGGCCCTTTTCTTCACTCTGCTGAAATGTGCAGTGTCTAAATCCTCTCTTTCTCTCAGATTTCTCCCCTTTCTCTCTTTCCTTGTGGCCTTCTCTTAATGTCTCTTTCTACTGCCCTCTTTCTGTCTTGCGGTGTTGCTGTTGTTTTCTCTTCTCACTTCACGCCCACACTCGGGTCTAATTTGATTATGAGACCCGCATAGTGATCCAAAAATCCTTGTGAGGCATCTGGAAGCCACATCTCCCTATGGGATCAGTAGGAGGGACTCCCCATGCTGTGAAATGGGCACCCTTGCCAGTTAGTTGCAGCTTTGGCACGCTCTGTTCACGTTCGTGTCAAGAGGGCACCTTCAAGTGTGTGGATTACACTCCTCCTCTGTCTGTTGGCCTGCAGGATTCAGGTGCAGACAGTGAGAAGAAGCATAGTAAACACGGTGTATTCAAACTAACATGGCGCAACATCATCATGTGCAATGAAACTCGTCAAGCATTGACGGATCAGTTTCAACCACTAGTGTTCTGAAGTAACCTAACAGGAACACATTGTGTTTACTCTCCTTGCCGGTTTTGTGTGCTGTTCATCCCATAAAGAATTTGTTCAAGTTGAACTACATTTTTCTGAGCTGGGCAAATATACACTGAACCTTTGTGTGTGTGTGTGTGTGTGTGTGTGTGTGTGTGTGTGTGTGTGTGTGTGCGTGCGCGCCATGGAAACCGGCACTATTTGTGCATTATAACTTGCAGAAAATCCTCGATTCATAGTGACTTACAAAGTGAGAAAGTCATCCAGAAAGAGGATGTGTTGACTGTGCTTCTCAGTGATCCAGTATGTCTAAGTGAGAAGAGGCCTTTTCCAGAATACAAAACTAGTAACATGGCAAAGTTGTGTGAAAAACAACACCAAGACTGAGTCTACTGGGCATCCAGGTAGCGTAATGGTCAGTTCTGTTGCCTATCAACACGGGGTTCGCCGGTTCGAATCCCCGTGTTACCTGTGGCTTGGTCTGGCGTCCCTACAGACACAATTAGCCGTGTCTGTGGGTGGGAAGCCGGATGTGGGTATGTTTCCTGGTCACTGCACTAGCGCCTCCTCTGGTCGGTCGGGGCGCCTGTTTGGGGGGGAGGGGGAACTGGGGTGGAATAGTGTGAACCTCCCATGTGCTACATCCCCCTGGCGAAGCTCCTCACTGTGAGGTGAAAAGAAGCGGCTGGCAACCCCACATGTATCGGAGGAAGCATGTGGTAGTCTGCAGCCCTCCCCGAATCGTCAGAGGGGTAATTGGCCGGATACAACTTGGGTGAAAAAAAATATTCAAGACCAGGACTGAGTCTATTAGTCGGCCCATGCCATAACTAGCTTATAGCATATCAAGGCTAAAAGTGTATGATCAGCTTGTAGATTCATCATACAGTCTTGCACACAAACAGTCTTAATTGTAAAATTCAGTGCATTACGTGAAAATCCCAAACCATGAAATGAGGAACAGCACACTACATCTGGTAAACTCAGCAACACAGAAATGATTAAGTCCAAGCGATCAGAGTTTCATTTTCACACAACTGTCAGAGTGTCATTAAGTGCAGCAAGTTCACAGTTTGCAGGTTTTTGTTTTTTTACATTGTGACTTCAGCACTTCCTGATTTTTCAGCTGCATCCATCCAACTACTCTGTTGACGCCACACTGGTTGGACATTGAGCAATGGCTTGATATTCCTGTGTGCCTTCTTGTTGTTGTGGCATTCCTCCAGTTTGGCATTCGGTGCAGAGGAGAGAGCCTGTATAGAAATGTGCACACGATACACACCTATAAGCCTTTAAACCTGTTGCGGTATATATCCTCTGGAGCAGCAGAGAGGTGCTAAGAGAGGGACATTTCACAAAGCCAAGTTCATGTGCTGTACGCAGCGGTTGTTCGTCACTGCTGTTTTGTCAAGGTGCACGTCTAGAGATTAGTCATCGGGTCTCTGTTTGCCTTTCCACTCGACCAGAGCGGTTTACGCCAAGCACCTGCCATCCAGTATGATACCACATAGGATGTTTATTTCACTTGTTTGCTTCTACTTGTGCAATTGGGATTAAAGAAAAAAGTTTCAAAAGTAGGGGAACATTATGAAACTTGTGGAGGTGGAGAGCTAAAAGTAACATTGAAGCCATCATGTGAAGTAGACCAGGACCAAAAAAAGATATTGTTTAAATAAGCCTCCCTGGACACACTGGTGCGTTCAGTATTTTCCTGAAGAAGTGAAGCAGATAAAGTTAAGTCCTGAAGGAATTTGTTTTGGTCTTGTGGTCGGTGAGGAGGATGTAGTGACCCTCCCAAGCATCCCACGTGCTGTGGTCAGCAGGGAATGAATGTATAAGTCAGTAGAAGTCAGAACTGTTGGATCTCCTCCTGGCTGCTTGGACCTCATCTTATAGCACTGAAATCAGGGTATGCACATTTGAGTAAACATGCACACACGTTTTTTTTCTATACTTACAAGGATCCTTGTTGACTACATCCATTGCTCTAACCTTAACCATCAGAACTACATGCCTAACCTCAACCCTTATTCTAACCTTAACCCGATCCTAATTCTAACCTTGACCCTAAACCCAAATCCTAACCCTGAAATAAACTGCTGAAGAAGTGAGGACAGGCTGAAATTTTTCCGCTTCCGGTGTGGGAAGATGGCGGCGTGAACTCACGTTTGCAGCGGCCTCACCCAGTGCCGTCCATGCAGTGTCTTTGTCGGCATCGGAGTTTGTGTCTTTGTCTGATGGCTGGGAGAGCTGGCGATGGATCGGCTGGAGGAGCTTGGTCTGCTGCGTCCTGTGGGCCCAGGGACCACGGCCCTGCCCGGAGCTGTGCCCGAAGAGGAACTACCGAGGGTGGTCTGAAAGGACGCGGAAGCGGGGCAGGCTAAGCTAACTGCTAGCCCATTCCGTCATCCTGGCTGGCGTTCGCTCTCTTGGACAGTGAAGAAAAAAGGTTTTTTTTTTGTTTTTGTTTTTTATATGTTGGATATATTTGTTTTTGTAGTTTTGTAATTTTATTTTTTTGGTTGTTTGGATGTATGTGTTCTTGAAGGTTTTGGATATGTGTTTTTGTCTTTGTAATGCACTGTTGTGGGCAACAGTATTTCATTTCATTTCATGTACTTGCGTACATGAAATGAAATGACAAATAAATGTTCCTGATTCCTGATTCCTGAAATGTCCTCACTTTGCAAAAATGCCTTTCACTCTTACGGTTAAAAACTCAAATATGGTCAAAAAATACCACAAATATAGCTGAACAAGAACACACACACACACACACACACACACACACACACACACACACACACACACACACACACACACACACATATGCACTTACCCACCCATCGAGACACAAAAGCACGATTAAATCTTGCTCAGACATGTAGGCTGTCCTTACATACATAGTATGAACACATGCACATAAAACCCTTTTTGTACATTCTCTCTCTCTCTCTCTCTCTCACACACACACACACACACACACACACACACACACACAAACAAACAAACATGGGCCCGCATAGATGCCAAAAGTATTCTACAGTGAAACAGAATTACCCATAGAAAGCCTTTAAAAAGAACTTTTATTAACGTTTGCCTCACAAATCACAGCAGTGCGCCAGTTGTGTAACAAGGAAAAGACGCCTAAGAGGAGAGTTACAAGGGTCAGACCTGAGACTTGACATCATGGTCTGTTAATGCAGAGTAAAAGCATATGTCAAGGGCCTGCTAATAGAAGTGTAATTTAGGGGTGTTACAGTGGACTTGAACTTTGAGTGTGTCAATAAAAGAAAAAAAAGTTTTTTGATATGGAAGCGACACTACCTACTTCCTGTGTCATCTGTGATAAACAGTGGAGTTGGAAGTCGTTTTCAGTTTCGTCAAGTCTAAAGTCATCAAATTTGCGACTTGAATCTGACTCAAGTCCAAGTCATGTGACTCGAGTCCACACTTCTGGCTGGTGGTATGGAGAACTAACTGTTCTCGTGTTTGGAGTAACTCTATACTCTCAACCCCAGATTACTAAACTGTCGCACGTGTCACTGTCATAACAGCACGAGAAACATGACACTAGAATAAAATATGGATAGTATCTCACCTGTATTATACCTCATGACCGCCAAACTGCCTTTAAGAGCAGATGAGTCTGCATAAGGGAACAACGTTAGGGTTATTTTCATCTCCTCAGATTTCCGTTGAATCTTTTTGTTTGTTTTTTTTTTTTTTTTGGAGCATGCCACTTCAGGTCTTGCCATGTTGCATTTTGTCCTCATAATAACAAGGTTCGGGACTTTGTGAGGCACATGAGTTTTGCAGGGGGAAAAAAAAGGGAAAGAAAAAAAGTCCAACCCCTCTGAAGATTTCCTGTTTCATGAAAAGTACACATACTGAGAGTCATATAGGTCTGCCGGCTGGCTTTATATTGACTCTACCCGGAGAGCAACAGGCGGAGCAACAACGCACAGAAGAAGAAAAATAAGAAGAAGAAAAAAAGGAAAAAGTCCGATGAACGATGCAACGTCAGTCTGGCCGTTTACCGTCGTCAAGACGTTGGTGAATTAATGAGAAACAGCGGGGTATAGACAGTAGTCCCTTTATCAATGGAGCTACTTCGTTTTTCCGCGTTTTGGTATGGAGCGATACTCTTTGTTAGTCCTCTACTTAACCAGACGGGTGAGTATTAAAACTTCACTTCTGCTGGGATGGTTAGAAGGGCTTTAACAATACTTGTACGGTAGCCTAATATGGGTAAACTCGACAAAACATCTGTGAGGGATTAGCTAGAAAATCATCGCAACTTTGAAGGCAGGTGGTCCCAGCGTTTAGACCTACTTTACATTGCCGTGGATGCTAAACAGCCTTATGACTTGCTGGTGCCTTGAGTGATTACGCACGCACACGCAGTCACACGCCAGTGCACACTGCGTAACTTCTTGTTCCTTATATTCCATCAGCGTGTTACTTAAAAATGGCTTGTTTGAACACGTGTCTCACGTCTGCAGCGTAAATCGCGTCTCTATCCCGCTTCGGCGTGACTTAAAACGGGCATCGTGTGTGCGTTTGCTGGTTTGCGGTTCAGACCACCTGCCGTAAATCCTCACCTGCATGGGCTGATTCCTCTACCTTTGATGTGCAGACACACACTGCTGACGTTAGTCTGTCAGCCCCTCTCATAAGGAAGACGGTGTTTTATCTCCCTCTGTCTCACACTCAGTCCCAGTGGCACCAAGGGGCTCTGACTGCTCCTAATCGTCTCTCTCCCCCCTCTATGCAATTATCTGTAGCCCTGGGTGACAATTACTACCATTCATCCTTCCCATAGCCCGCCTCCGTGGGTTTAAATGACATGCTCTTTGAGAGGACTTGCTCTAATGATATAATTACTCTGGCGCAGCCACCTTGCCACCCCCCCCCCCCCCCCACACACCTCCAACCCTCAGGCACTCAGGTGCAGACGACATTGCCCTCAGTGCATATACTCATTTACTTCTAAACCCCCTCACCCTCCGGCAAACATTTTAGATTGCACGCTCAAATAGTTTGGTCTGTAGTTGAGGCACATTTATTTGTGAGACGTAATGAGCACCCTCCAGTCAGGCAAGGCCAGAAAGGTCCTTATCCGTCTGCAGTGGTGGGCACAGGCACTTCACCGGAGCCAGCAGTGACGGTTTACCTTCTCTTGCACTTCATTTTCTCCTCTCAGGCATCTCAGGTTGTATTTCTGTGTCGCTGCAAGCCGCAGTTTTTAACCCCACCCAGCAGATTGAGTGAAAAGTTACAGTAGGCTTTTTGTCCCACGGTCAAGAGCACACACATTGCTTTTCTTTCTTTTTTTCTAGTCAGTTTCAAAGTTTTTAAAGGTGAAGCGATACTCCATCCACTGGCTCTGAGAGGAGTCTTAAAGTAGCTGTAGACAACTTTTCACCCTCCCCCCCCCCCCCATTGTTTGCACCACCGTCGCAAAGACAACCGGATCGCTTTCCGTTTATTAGCAGTCTGGCTACTGTCCAAAGCAAGAAACAACCGTTAGAATCCCAATTTGAACTCGAAACCCTGATCTCAGTGCTATGATAAAGGCAAAGTAAAACATCCGGTAGTATTAATAAGTAGGCAGGTTGTGTTACTTACCGATCCAATAGAAAGAATGCCAACGTTGGTTTAGAACCCGCTCAAGTCCAGGGGTTGTATCGAACTCTGTTTCCCCGTCGAGATCTGTTTCCCCCAAGCCAGAGTTCGATACAGCACCAGGACGCTTAATTAACCTCAAGTCAACCTTCCACAACCTTAACCTAAGCTCAGCCTAATGCTTGGGAAACAGAGTTCGATACAACACTGGCGCTCTCACCCGTCCGAGGTTCACTCTTGTTTTACCTCTGTTTCTATCACTCTCCCTCTTTGCCCTCTTTGCCTCCTCCGTCAACTGGGTTCTTTTTCTCTTGCCGGGCAGTTTCCACTGTCTCTTTGGTTGTTCCACCGTCCACCATTTCCACTACTAGGGATAGCTACCGGGGAAAACAAAAGCGCCATCCTCTTCCTATTTTGGTTACACAATGGTTAATGCACTTCCGTTGTGTCGTAAATCGAGCCTTTATTTTCTCACGAGATCGTACCCGGTGGCAGACAGAATTGCATAGTGAACGCGAGGCTTATAGGGAACCAATCTAAACGCCAATGGTGTCATTATTCTATAGCCATTACACTGTGCAGTCAATATTAAGTCACAATGATAAGTTAAATCAAAAATGTCTGCAGCCACTTTAAATTAATTTACAATTCATGGTGCTGGTCATGTGATTTGAGATGGCCGCCAGAGTTCTGTTGTTGCATGCTGACTAAACACCAGCAAACCTCACTGACCTCTACTAAATTTGATGATTGTTCTCTCTCTTTTTGCTGTACCAACAGAAAAGTACTCACTTTCACTTTTGTCATGAGTACACTGATGCAAGGGACAGGTTTAACTTCCTGTGCATGTGGAGTCAGCCAAAGCTGAAATATGTGGTTATGTGGCCATGCAGTTTGCACAAGGCACATGCCAATGTTACTCTCTGTATCTCTTCCTACCCCCCCCCCCCTTATATACATTCTCGTTCTTTCCCCATGGTCTCTGTTTTTGTGATTAAGAGTGCTGGATTTGCATCTGGGACATTTAGTTTCGATTGTTTGATACATGCTGTGAAGATCGGCATGAAGATCAAGCTTCACCAAACGAAAATCCGCTCTCTCGTCTCTCTCAGTCCTCTCTCTCTCTCTCTCTCTCTCTCTCTCTCTCTCTCTCTCTCTCTCTCTCTCTCTCTCTCTCTCTCTCTCTCTCTCTCTCTCACACACACTCTCTCTCTCTCCCCCCACAACTCTCCCCTCTAACTAGACTTTATTTTCATCCCAGTCAATCACTTGGCCCTAACATGTGCACCATTGCACTCATCCATCATGCGATAACGCCACGGCTTGCCTGTCAGATAGACTCCACATATTTTCTGAAAACACCGAAATATGTTTTTCATACAGTCCAACTACTGGCACAACAAAGTGGTGACAAAACTCAAAACGGCCTTCCTCATACTGTGGCAGCTTCGTACTCTCAGAGCCACCAGATCCACTTCCCTGCTCCGTACCTTAATAAGCTAATGTTGGGGAGAGAGAGAGAGGGAGAGGGAGGGAGAGAAAGAGAGAGAGAGATAGGGTGAAAAGGTGAGAGAGCGTTAGACGAGGGAGAAGGAGCACATGCATAAAGTGAAGGAGAAGAGATGTTTGGAGGAAGCAGAGCGGAGACAGCTGAAAGGGAAGAGAGAGGGGTTGAGAAGAGAGAAGACTTGGCGTGGAAGAGAGAGGAGAGAGAGTCTGCTGTGAGCTGTGTGGCCCCCTCTCTCCTCCCTCGACCAAACAGAAGTGTGCTGCTTATCTGATGTTTATCAGCATCTCGGCCCACAGTGCAAGGGCAAACTGACAACCAGAAGCAGGTGAAAATTTCTGAAAGACAAACGCAAGCACACATGCATGTGCACAAACACACACACACACACACACACACACACACACACACACACACACACACACAAAGCGCTATCTCTCTAACCCTCGTGTGCATGCTGAAGCATGACATCATTCAATTATTATTTTTTGACATTTTGTAAAGTAAAATTGGCTCAACGCCTCAGCAGACAGGGAGACAACTCATCGGCATGACAAATTAGAGACCTCTCTGCGATGAGGTGTGTCCGTGCTCCCCTTTGTTTGCTGTTGTTGCCTGGCTGCCAGTTGCCTCTGTACGTAGATGATTATCAAAACCCACAGGCACCCATCACGCAATCTTGTCTGATTTATTGATATCAGTCCGTCTGCCGGCAAAGTCAAGTCTGAACAAGACCGGAGGAAATGGACGGCACGGCTCACTGTTTTCATTGTTTAGGCTTCACAGGAGAAAATCCATCTCTTGCTCTAGAAAGAAATAGTTTGGATTTTTATCTTTTTTTCTTTTTCTTTGATTGTCTGTTCCTGTTTTAATTCCAAGATCCGGCATCCTCTCGTGGCTTTTAGGGGCAAACTATGTCAGAATATCAGCTTAATCTCACCGACAGTACTCTCAAAATACTGTGGAGGGAGGCACTTTGATATATTTATTCCCCACTTGGTTTGTTGTTGTCCCTGCCATGCAGTTCACAGTGTTGTTTTTTTTTTGTACGCAAAAGAGCTTTCTCTACGGTGGCCCTGACAACTCAACACACTGCGACTTGAGAAAACCCATGCAGATAGACAAAACACACGGAAATTAAGTAAACACCTACATCAATTTGACATGTGCAGAATTTAGAAAACACATTGCAAATTCACACAACACAATACAGACGCAACACCTTACGGACAACGCAACAATTACGGACAATGTAACATAATACAGACAACACAACAACACAACATATTACAGACAACACAACAACTCAACCATAATACAGACAACACAACACATTACAGACAACACAACATAATACAGACAACACAACACATTATGATGTGTTGTGTTGTCTGTAATGTGTTGTGTTCATTCAAGAACTTTATTGTCATTGTGCATGCACAACAACATTGCAGTTGTCAAGCTCAAATGGTGCATACAAAAATAAACAAGATAGGAAAGAGATAAGAAATATAAAATGTCAGCAATACTATAGCTATGGTATTGTACTGTATTGTTATGTTGTCCATAATGTGTTGTGGCTTTATTGTGTTGTGTTGTCTGAATTTGCAGTGCATTTTCTAAATGCTGCACATGGTGTTGTCAAATTGATGATGTTTTCTTAATTTGCACGTGTTTTGTCTATTTGCATGTGTTTTCTTAAGTTGGTGTATATTGAGCTCTCAGGGCCACTGTATTTCCCTCCATAGCGTTGTACCAATATTCAGTAAAACGCTGTTATTCTGTACCATAGTACAACTTTCAAGTGACTCAATTTTTCTAAACATCTAGCTTGCTTAACCAAAGAAGAATTCTTATTTTTCCTGACAGATAACCCATTTATGTCTCTTTTACTCTCTTATGTGTCTCAGGTTTCTTGCTTCTTTGTCATTTGAAATTCAGACGGTCGGGCCTTTTCGTTAGTCGCAAGTATAATCAGGCGGAAGAAGATGTAAATGGTGGGGGTGTCCGGGTGGCGTAGCGGTCTATTTCCGTTGCCTACCAACACTGGGCTCACCGGTTTCAATCCCTATGTTACCTCAGGCTTGGTCGGGTGTCCCTACAGACACAATTGGCCTTGTCTGCAGGTGGGAAGCCGGATGTGGGTATGTATCCTGGTCGCTGCACTACCACCTCCTCTGGTAGGTCATGGCACCTGTTCGGGGGGAAGGGGGAACTGGGGGGAATAGCGTGATCCTACCATGCGCTATGTCCCCCTGGTGAAACTCCTCACTCTCAGCTGAAAAGAAGCGGCTGGCAACGCCACATGTGTTAGAGGAGGCAGGGGGTAGTCTGCAGCCCTCCCCGAATTGGCAGAAGGGGTGGAGCAGCGACCAGGACAGCTCAGTTAAAAAGGGTAATTGGCCAAGTACATTTGGCAGGGAAAAATCAAAAAAAGACTAATGTCTTGCTCATTGTATTTGATTATTAGTCAGTAACTCATATTTTCCTTCCTTTGCAAGGCTTTGAAATGTTTTCTTTTAGTTTATTAGAATTCATTTGGCATGCAAAAAAAAAATGGGTCCATGTCAGCCATAACGTTGTGATGTCTTTCAAGTGCTTTCTCCATTGTAAATACCCAATGGCGCGTGAGAAGATGAGTTCCAATCAGATTTTAGATTTCAGCAGTCACAGACTTGGCATCTTCCATGTGTCCAACTCTTATGCTTGCCTGTCCCTTCCCATCTCTTCTTCCAGAGGCCAACCTGAACATTATGAAGCAAAGGAAGTTGTGTAAATTTTGTGACGTGCGGGCGAGTAACTGCAGCGGCACAGGAAGCTGTATAGTGGAGTGTGACATCACAGCCATCTGCGCCCATCTGGATGAGGTGTGTGTCAGCATCTGGTAAGTCGCCGTGAGCAGAGGCTGGGTTTCACAAACACTAGTTTGCCTTCCCATAGGTTCAGGAGGGGATGCAAAATGGACACCATTACATGGAGGTTCTGATTTCAGTTGTAAAAAGCAAAACAGGACAAGGCAGTTTATATGGACATCATATGGGCTTGCCATGAGGAATTTAGGAGGAACAATGGGAATAAAATGCAGGTTTTGCAGAGAGAGTACCATAGCAACACACATATAAGAATAGGGATATTGCATACTCTTATAGTAGGATAGAAACATACACCGATCAGCCAAATGTTAAAACCACCTGCCTAATATTGTGTAGGTCTCCCTCATGCCACCAAAACAGCTCTGACCTGTCGAGGCATGGACTCCACAGGACCTCTGAAGGTGTCCTCTGGTGTCTGGCACCAAGACGTTAGCAGCAGATCCTTTAAGCCCTGTGAGTTGCGAGGTGGAGCCTCCATGGATCGAACTTGTTTTTCCAGAACATCCCACAGATGCTCGATCGGATTGAGATCAGGGGTATTTGGAGGCCAGGGCAACACCTTGAATACTTTGCCACATTCTTCAAACCATTCCTGAACAATTTTTGCAGTGTGGCAGGGCGCATTATCCTGCTGAAAGAGGCCACTGCCATCAGGGAATACTGTTGCCATGAAGGGGTGTAGCTGGTCTGCTATGATGTTTAGGTAGGTGGCACATGTCAAAGTAACATCCACATGAATGCCAGGACGCAAGGGTTCCCCAGTAGAACATTGCCCAGAGCATCACACTGCCTCTGCCGGCTTGCCTTCTTCCCATAATGCATCATGGTGCCATCTCTTCCCCAGGTAAATGACACAGATGCACCCGGCTGCCCACGTGATGTAAAAGAAAAAAAAACATGATTCATCAGACCAGACTACCTTCTTCTATTGCTCCATGGTCCAGTTCTGACACTCACGTGCCCTTTGTAGGTGCTTTCGGCAGTGGACAGGGGTCATCATAAACACTCTGACTGGTTTGCAGCTACGCAGCCCCAAACACAGCAAGCTGGGATGCACTGTGTGTTGTGACACCTGTCTATCATAGCCAGCATTAACTTTTTCAACAATTTGAGCTACAGTCGCTCTTCTGTTATTCACTTACCTGTCAGTGGTTTTAATGTTTTGGCTGATCTGTGTACTTAAATGCTTTACATTTCTTTGAAATAAGCATTTACCTTTAACACACTAAATGTGATTATTACTATTCATTTAAAAACAACTGCCTTTGGACTGAAGTATAACAAGACACCTAACCAGCCATCACCATTAAATTAACCTCAAGCGGTGAGACGTAGCATGAAGCAGACGGTGTTTAAAGCTCAAGGCAGTGCGATTGCTTCTCATTGCATTTGGCAATGTTATGGGCAAGGTATGAGCTGATGTCAGCAGTAAACTAATGGCATGTGGACAGCAACACCTCTTTAAAATATCTTTCCTGGCCAGCTCTGCCCAGCAGGGGAGCAAAATAGCCTCTTTTTGGTTATGCATATACTATATCTATAGCCCCCGGACATTCCTCGTTGTACATATGGTGTAATACTGCAAAATCCGTCTCTTTGTAAATATGACCCCTATGTTGTAATAATTTCCATGTTGCCGAGAGCATGTGTTGCTGAAGGAGAAAAATATCCCATGTCCAATCACCGCTTTATCACTGTTCAGCTGAAAAGAAACGTATTACACATACTAGTGTAGCGCTGCCGTCATGCACTTTTTTCCTACAATGATAACACAGATCTCTGAAAAAGGGACTTCATCATCTAACAGAAGGGCCCCGTTGAATAGACAGTGTAACACACGTCAGAATAAACTGGTTTTAAATGAATGCTCTCCATTGTCTGTGTCCAGGCGGAAGAAAGATGACAATGTCACCATCGATACCATGTGCTATAACCCAGCCCAAAAATTACACGGCCTGGTTCTGGATGATTACAACAACACCAAGTGCGAGATGAAAGAGAGGAAGGGCATGGGCTCCCAGTTCTATATCTGCTCCTGCTCCGAGGATGAGTGTAACGAGCACGTCTTCTTTACCTCGTGTAAGTGAAGATGCTATTGCATTACCATATTTCACATGCTGCACCTTTATTTTGACCCATGCTGGAGATTAAAGCAACAGGATTTTCACGAGTGTAAATAGGCCCGATGATATTGGAGTGTTTCGGGGTTTTCTTAGATTCATGTAGCATGCGCTTTTCTGTGTGTAAGCACATTACATTGGGGTGCCAGGGCATGCACCGAGCTCATTTTAGCTGCCAGCTGTTTTAGCAGTTCTGCAACAGGGACAGGTCCACAGGTCAAAAGACAAGAACTGATGGATGTTGACTGTCATGACTAGGGCCATGGAAGAAACAAGTGACGCCAGGACCGGAGTCTATGGTCATCAATTTTGGTCTCCAAGATCAGGAATCAGGAACACTTTATTTGTCATTTCATTTCATGTTGCGTACATGAAATTAAATGAAATATAATTTTTCCCAGCCCACAGCAGTGCAACACAAAGACAAAAACACGTTTCCAAAAACAACAAGAATTACAAGAACACACATATAAAAACTAACACATACATCCAAACTAACACATTTATCCAAACCAAGCAAAAAAATCACTGTCCACCAGAATGAATGCCAGCCAGGATGACTGTCGGAACTGCCAGTCTGCATGGGCTATCAGTTAGCTTAGCCTGCCCCACTTCCACGCCCTGTCAGACCGCCATCGGTGTTTCCTCTTTGGGCGCAGCTCCAGGTAGGGCTGTGATCCTTTGCCCCACCGGATGCAGCAGACCAGGCTCCCTCAGCCGATCCAACGCTAGCTCTCCTAGCCAGACACCCTCGACACACCTCCACACAATGACACCAAAAACACTACAGTCAATGCCAGGCAAGGCCACAGCCAGACCGCCCTCGGTCTGTATGGGCTAGCAGTTAGCTTAGCCTGCCCCGCTTCCACGTCCTGTCAGACAGCCCTCGGTGTTACCTCCTCAGGCGCAGTTCTGGCAGGGCCGTGGTCCCCGGGCTCACAAGACGCGCAGACCAAGCTCCCCCAGCTGATCCGGCGCCAGCTCTCCCCACCATCAAACGAAGACAAAACTTAGACGCAGATGTGGACAAAGACACTGCATGGATGGTACTGGGTGAAGCCGCCGCAAACTTGAATTCGTGCCGCCATCTTCCCACACTGGGAGATGAGTAAGCAGCCTGAGGAGCAGAGAAGCTGGCCTAACTTGGGTGAAGAAGATGCGAAGATGGAGGATAATGTGGAATTTTGTAACCAGGCAGAAGGAGATAGTCTTGTAACCAGAACATCAGTAAATAAGACTGTCTCTGTTAGACTGTGACAGGAACAGGGGTTAATGGCTGGGCTATGAGCCACAGCTCATAATATGGGTATCCAGTTGACAGAACCAGCTAACTGTCGGATATTGTTGTATATTGTACTGATTTTAAAGCCCTTCGGGACCACTTTGTGAATTAGGGCTACACAAATGGACTTGACTTGTAACTTTACCTGTAAGTTCATCCACATTTCAACATAATTTTACAATGGATCCTAGTATTATGCTAGTCATGGAATTGGGGCTTGTTTCAATTTAAATAATGCACACAATTAGATTTTGGCCTCTGTGCTGATTTGTTTATTTAAGTGCCGTGAGACTTTGCCAGTGACTTGGCAGAAATGGTTTTATATTTTATGTGGATTTAAAGTTATCAGCACCATGTTCATTCGACAATTCCCATAATTAACCCTACACGCACACTTGACTTAGGTGGACTTTTGCAACTGGAGTGTTTAAATTGGATTACCAAGAAACTGGCACCTTGATGTAACAAGGAACCACTCCACACAGTACCACTGATAAAAATACAGCTCACTGAACTACATTCACCCACCACAAGAGATGTGTTTGTGCAGGTTGTATGCCTCGAAGTCTCCCCCAGACATAAAGTAATTGGCAAAGTCAAAGTAATCCCCATATGCTGCATCCGTCTTGCATTATAACTGCAGGGTTTTCCTCACGGTTTCCCTTCGACAGGAGAGCAACAGTGCAGCTGCGCTGCAGCAAGGGTGTACAAAAAGCAGGACTTTGACAACAAAACCATCTGCACAACATAACATGGTCACGTCACAGCCTTGTGTTGTTATGTAATTACGATCAGCTTGTCATGTAAGGTGTCACGCATGAACACTAACATGTGTACACCGTACACGCTACCCAGATACTTGATTACAGACAGGCTTTTTTGGGCTTTTTAGAGGCATCTTGACTTGTAGAGTTACAATATTGGCCCTGGAATCCGATGTATTTTGACTACAGCATCCAGGCAATAATAACACTGAGGTACATTTCCGAGACTTGGCTCTCCACTGAGCGCCAAATTGAAAGCATCTGCACAGAGCAGACGACGTCATGGAAACACATTCCCTCACCGTTGAGGATCTCTGCGCTCCGCCTTAACCCCTCGGCTTGTAATATGTGACATCGCTGTAATAAAGGAGCCCCCGGCAGTAGGGCATCAACACCAATAGACTCTCTTAAATGGGACCCTTGCCATGCAGGGGACATTTTGCACTCTTGCTCCACTGTCAAGCGTTATTGCCTCCTCACCTCCTCACCTGCAGCTCTGGCCTCTAAAACCAGCGTTGTGGGGAAAAGAGGGAAACTGACTCCGAATCAGCATCTGGGGTCATAGTCACCTTTTCTTTTCTTTTTTGCAGCCCCGGCTTTCCTTGGTGGCCGCCTTCAAAGCTTTGAACGCGCCATTGTGTATATAAAAGACAGGGGCCACAGGTCTGAGAAAGAGGGAGGGAGGGAGGCACAGTGACAGGTTTGTTGTGAGGAATCACCTCTCACACTCTGAAAACGAAAACAAACTGTCTGGGGCCACGTCGAGGATTTCAGACATGTGGTTTCCTGTCTGAAAAAAAAAAGAAAAAGAGAGAGAACCAGAGGGTTTGACGGGTTACTGTTTGGGTGCCCTCCCCTCCGCCCTGCCTCCTCTTCCCTTATTTCTACTGTCTCCGTGCCTCAGCTTTCAGACTTACTCCTCAGAGCTTTGTTCGTTCGGTTATTTACACTTGCATTTGGCGCTGGGCTATAGGGGAAATATTATTATCACAATGACCAAGGGAATTTGACACAATACTGTCACATATCACAATATAATAAGCGTTTTGGGTGTCTAGAAAAGTGCTATATAAATGTAATTATTATTATCATTATTAGCATAATTTTTGCATGGGTGAAAAATACCATATCTAAGAATCCATCGGAGGTTCATCACCTTGAGCCGTTAGGTCATGCAATGTACAAAAACTCCACAAATGATATGCCCTCAAATATTCAGACCTAATTTTGTAAGCGATTCAAGGTAATCAATTCCTGTTATTATTAATTTAGACAACAAAATTGTTCATCAATATATGACAATATCCAAATTTCATCCCGATGCAATGCCATTAACATGATAAACAATAATATTGTTTATTATATTTATTTATTATTTATTCTATTCATTTTATTTATTTATTATTATTTTATTATTTATTCATGATTATTTGTTTGTTATATTTGTTAATTATATTATTACTCGTATTATATGTTCTGGGTGTTAGCACATATTAAAACCCCCTCTGCCATTTCACATAGTGGGATTTTTGTTACTTTCAAGGATACCCGTCAGCCATAGAGCAACATGGCCTAGTTTAGTCATAGTGCACAGCCACTGTGAAAACATTACATTGAGCACTAACAAAAATCTTCAAATCAGATCCAGTCTAATAAATTTGACAGTTGTAATAGTATGGACTTTTTAAATGCACACACGAAAAATGTTTAGACAAGAGCCTGGGCGTCCAGGTAGCGTAGCAGTCTATTCCATTGCCTACCAACATGGGAATCGCTGATTCAAATCCCCGTGTTACCTCCGGTTTGGTCGGGTGTCCCTACAGGCACAATTGGCCATGTCTGCAGGTGGGAAGCCAGATGTGGGTATGTGTCCTGATCGGGGCTCCTGTTCGGGGGGATTGGGGGGAGTAGCATGATCCTCCCACAGGCTACGTCCCCCTGGCGAAACTCCTCACTATCAGGTGAAAAGAAGCGGCTGGCGACTCCACATGTATCGAAGGAGGCATGTGGTAGTCTGCAGCCCTCCCTGGGTCAGCAGAGGGGGTGGGGCAGTGACCGGGACAGCTCGGAAGAGTGGGGTAATTGGCCGGATTCAACTGGGGAGAAAAGGGGGGGAGGGAGAGTAGAGACCCTGCATGGCTCTCATGTGACTAGACAAGACCATGTGTTATTGATTTATGTAGTATCAAGCCAATTTAGGATCTCTCATGTGACATGTATTGTCTGGAGATATTTTTTATGGGTCGAGTCTTCTATTTTTTTTTTTTTTTTTATGGTGGACTCAGAAATAGAACCATGAACACAACACAGGCACAAAATTTTACTAGTTTCCAAAGCTTGCAGACAGACAGCCATTTGAAATATAAGAATCAGACATAAGCTATAATGAGACACAATATGTGGTTGACTGGGTCATGGTTTGCAGCAGACTGTGTTCACATGCCAGACGCTAACTTTAGATTCCTTATGCTTATAGACGTTCCACGGGGAAAAGTCAAGTTCCTGTCTTGTGCAGAGAACATTACATTTACTGTCATGGAGCTGCTGCTAAAGTCTGCTAAGATGGGACAGGAGTTTTCTTTTCTTTTACCAAAGCAGGACCATTACATGTTCATGGCCTGTTCCTTTGCAAAATACAACTGGAAAATACCAGCTAACTGTCTTTCGAGAATGCTTTTAACATGTGTTGAAATATCCTTTTCCATGCAACACAGTTTGGAAAAACCACAGTATATTTCGATGCCTTTATAATGTAACACACTATTGGTGTGCAGTGAAGATATACTAGATTACCAGCAACATTACAACTTTCTCCATTCTTTTTCATATGCCTCCTTCTCCTCCTCTCATTTCTCTCTTCATCACATTCATCGTCATCCTCATCATCTTAAGCCTTTCCTCTCCATCCCTCAGCCTCGCTGAACTCCCAGGTGATGCCCGTCATCCTCGTGAGCCTGGTTCCTCTGCTGGTTCTAGCAGTCCTGGTCATCACTTCCTTTTACTTCTACCGGGTCTACCACCAGCGCCATGTGGGCTCCAAGCGCAGAATGGGCCCTCCGCTGGACTTCAGCGATGCTCATGCTATCATCATGGACGACGGCGGCTCAGACAGCAGCTCCACTCATGCCAACAACCTCAATCACAACACCGAGCTGCTGCCCATCGAACTTGACGCCCAGGTTGGGAAAGGACGGTTTGCAGAAGTGTACAAGGCCAAGCTGAAGCAAGGCTCCTCGGCTGGAGAGCAGGCCTTCGAGACAGTCGCTGTGAAGATTTTCCCAGATGAGGAGTACGCCTCCTGGAAGAACGAGAAGGACATCTTCTCAGACGCAGACCTGAGACATGAGAACGTGCTTCACTTCTTGACGGCGGAGGAGAGAAAGGTACAGAAGCAGTACTGGCTGATCACGGCCTACCAGCCTCGCGGGAACCTCCAGGAGTACCTAACACGCCATGTCATAAGCTGGCAGGAGCTGTGGCTCCTGGGGGGATCTCTTGCCCGCGGTGTGGCCCATCTCCACAGCGATCATACCCCTTGTGGACGTTACAAGGTGCCTATTGTGCACCGGGACATTAAGAGCTCCAACATCTTGGTGAAGAGCGACCTGACGTGTTGCCTTTGTGACTTTGGGCTGGGACTCCGCTTGGACAACTCCCTGTCTGTGGATGAGCTGGCCAACAGCGGGCAGGTAAAACCGTTTTATAATCCTGGAAAGCTCATACCTGAATTGCATGTTTCACTTGGCCTTTTGATGACCTCACCATCTGTCTCCAGAGATTTAAATACATTTACCCTTTTTCAGCATCAGTGTCATAGATAAAGGCCAGCACCTTGCTCTGCATTATTTTAAATGATGTCCAACCTCCTTTGGGATTTTCTTTAAAATATTCAAATGCTGAAACAACAGACAGCACAAGAAAGAAAATGCTCTGGGGGCGTTCGGGTGGCGCCGCGGTCTATTATGTTGCCTACCAACACGGGGCCCTCCGGTTCGAATCCCCGTATTGCCTCCTGCTTGGGCGGGCGTCCCTATAGACGTGATTGGCCGTGTCTGCGGGTGGGAAACCAGAAGTGGGTATGTGTCCCGGTCACTGCACTAGCACCTCCTCTGGTCAGTAGGGGCGCCTGTTTGGGGGGGGGGGGGAACCGGGGGAATAGTGCGATCCTCCCACGCACTATGTCCCCCCTGGTGAAACTCCTCACTGTCAGGTGAAAAGAAAGGGCTGGCAACTCCACACGTATCAGAGGAGGCATGTGGTAGCCTGCAGCCCTCCCCGGATCGGCAGAGGGGGTGGAGCAGTGACCAGGACGGCTTGGAAGAGTGGGGTAATTGGCCAAGTACAACTGGGGAGAAAAGGGGGGTATCAAAAATAAATAAATAAATAAAGGGAATTCTTCACTGCAGAAGATACTTGTGGATACAAGTCCTTCCATATCCACAAGTTAAATAAATTTGCCAACAAATTGGGATGATTTCTCTTGTTTCCAATGGATTTTAACTTGTTTCAAGGATTTATTATTTTTAAGTGTTGCTTTCTGGGAGTAACCTCCCTTACTCTGCCAGACATGCACGACACATTGTCTCTTGAAAATTTCTGGAACAAGTAAAACTTCCCAGAGTTTCTAGGAACCTCTTTAGGAAACTTACGATGTTAAGGCTTAATGTGACCATGGATGATTTAAAGGCAGATGACTTTTGCATGTATTTTTACCACTTTTGCTTTTTTATGACAGCCATCACTCAGAGACACTTTCCCTTAGTTTATACGTATTATACTAGGGTTGGGAATCAGCAGGTACCTCCCGATTCAATATTACACCAATATTTCAATGCCGATTCCATGCATATTATGATTTTTCAAATATCACGATGTCATAAATATGTAATTTGATATTATTCTCTAGGCTGCTTTTCCTCTTATCTACAGTAAGAAGTGAAAACTGCAGTAATCCAAAGAAAAAGTGCAACAAAATGCACATATATGAAGCCCTGTGTTTTACAAAAAGCTTAAAACATGGGTTTTCTTCCCTGAGTAAACATTTAAACAAGTCAAATTCAGACATTCAGAGATGGAGAAATCATTCGGCCAAATGCTGCGATACTAAAATTGTCCCAGTTTAGTAGGGCAACTTTGCACTGAATCATTTTTACCCCCCCTCCCATAGATTATGCTAACAGGTATTGTGCTTTAAGTGGTCCCCAGTTGTCGTTTTATTGTAGTCATCAGACAAACAGACTGGTTGGTTCCTTAGTGGAGACATGGAGTAGATGTAATAGACCATAGTCATTTGGACTCATTAGGTATACTGTACCATAATATAAGTGTTTTACCATAAACACTCAGTTCTACAAGGGTGTTAGGACTCCTCAACCTGACAACACAATTTATGCTATCCACACTTCTTCTTGTTGGTCCGTCCTACTGTCCCTTTTATCCCTGACTTCATCATGTCTCTCATCCAGCCCTGAACATATCATTACACAACATTTACGAATTTAACCCACATCCGATGTAGCTATTCTACGTCTCGTGGGCAGTTCCTTCATGGAAATTCAGCTTGGCTTATTGATGAGAGAGATGTTATGTTATGTTTGGGTGTCCAGCGATCGAGGTGAAGCATAAATGTATTTCTCTCCCTATCTGTTTTCTCAGGTGGGGACAGCCAGATACATGGCCCCAGAAGTCTTGGAGTCTCGAATCAACCTGGAGAATATTGAGTCTTTTAAACAGACTGATGTTTATTCGATGGCCCTGGTACTTTGGGAGATCACCTCCAGGTGCAGTGCTATCGGAGGTAAGGTGTCATCATCGGGGTGTTAATTCTTGTACACCACCTCCCTGAAAACTATGGTACAAAAATGTTCTTCCTTTTGGGTGTCCGGGTAGCATAGCGGTCTGTTCCGTTGCCTACCAACATTGGGATCAACGGTTTGAATCCCCGTGTTACCTCTGGCTTGGACGGGCGTCCCCACAGACACAATTGGCCGTGTCTGCGGGTGGGAAGCCGGATGTGGGTATGTGTCCTGGTCGCTGCACTAGCGCCTCCTCTGGTCAGTCGGGGCGCCTGTTCAGGGGGGAGGGGGAAACTGGGGGAATAACATGATCCTCCCACGCGCTACGTGCCCCTGGCGAAACTCCTCACTGTCAGGTGAAAAGAAGCAGCTGGTGACTCCAGGTGTATCTGCAGCCCTCCCCGGATCAGCAGAGGGGATGGAGCAGCAATCGGGACGGCTCGGAAGAGTGGGGTAATTGTCCGGGTACAATTGGGGAGAAAGAGGGGGGGAAATCCAACAAAAAAACAAAAATGTTCTCCCTTCACCAAGGTTTTTTAAGAGTCTAAGACAAAGATACGTATGTTATCTGCCCAATCAAAAGTATACCGAAGTCTCCAGAGACTCTTTTTCTTTATTGAGGAGAGACCTTCACCCCTTACAGGCGTTCTCAGATCTGCCAAGCCCCACCGCAAATTGAATCTTAGCTATCATACTTAGATTAAAGGCTATTTCTCAGCTGGGCTGTGTTGTAAACACTATGTATGTGATAAACATGCACACCACTGAATGCCACCTCCAGATCCACCACTATTTGAAGCTAGAAAGCGCTGCACTCCAAGGGGATTATGCAAAGCATTAGTGAGCTTTGATACTGTGATCAGAAACATAATTTACTAAGTAAATTAGATGGAAGGCGGGTGAAGCTACTCTCGAGATTAAAATAATGATTGAGATATTCAGTTAATACTTCATGGCATCTCCTTAAATTTGTCTTTTCACTTACCAGCCCCCAAAGTGAGGTCGACGTAGCTGGTAGGGGATTCGTTTCCTGCTCATGGACACTTTAACAGGTCGGACGTTTGCTGTCGTGGAGGCTTGGACCCAGGCCTTCCAGTTGTAAAATGAACGCCCGTAATCCCAGTGCCACCACCTGCATCATTACATCCTTCTTCTCTGTTTATTTGTATCATCACCAGCCACATATGTTGCAAAAGCATGCTGTCAACATTATATTTCTATTGCTATCCGTCTGACCAGTCCATGCGGTGAGGCTGGTGTGCAGAAGGTATATATCACTCATGACCTTTAGTTAATGATAGTGGTAAACATGTTTTTCTTAGTAATTAAAGCAAAGGCTGGGTCATTAGTTACCTGGAAAATCAATAAAGAGGGCAGATAAATGAAATTCCCCCTTGATCCTGGGCACGAAACGAAACGCAGGAGAGGAAGAATTGCTTCTCCTGCTTGTCTGACCTCTTGGAAATAAGAATGCATGGACCGTGTTACTATTTAGTAGCTCAGTGACCAGCCTCACCCCTCATGCGAGCTCACTCACCGGGAGTGAGTTTCGTGTGACAGGACTTATGTGTGTGTCGCCCCCACCTCATTAATCACTGTGGGAACCAAACCTGAAGGTGTCACATGCACACACACACAATCCATCTTCCTTTAGGTCTCAAGGATCAGCCTTCACTTAACTAATGTACCGTTGTTCCTGTTTGTCATTCCGTAGCAAAAACAAGGCCAGGATATGTGCAAATAATAGAAATGGGCGATTATCCGAAGGCAAACCGCACAGCAGTATTTCATGTCAACACAGAGTCATTTGTTTTCACTTCCCCCAGTGTCTCTGCGGTCCAGTTTGTTGCTGTGACCCGTCCTGTCTCCATTGTGTCAAGAGTTGTGATTGAACGCTGGTTTCGGGCCGGACCAGTTCTGCTCTGGCCATTTCCTGTTTTGATACCCCCCGGTGCCCCTGGACCCAACAGTGGCCCCTTCAAATGTGTCTCTGCGGTAAAGCCGTTGAAGAGTCCTCAGAGGGAAAAAAAAACACATGGCCGGGCGACCCACATTCCCCTCTCGCTATTCCTTCACCGAATGGCAGGGGGTAAGAGAATATGTGTGCCCTATGGGAACACCTCTACAAAGAAAATAGTTCATTTCCTGTTTTGCAAAGAGCGTGGTCCCAAGACACACTGGTTCTGCAGTTAGTTTGGTTTGTTGGTTTGTTTCCCATTACATGAGGATGTTCTGGTGCCAGTGTCCTTTGGCGTGCGGACTCAACATGCAGAATTTGTAGTGCCGATGTTGCTCCTATATGGCGGACTGGATAATGTTTAGTGCACCTGCAATTACCTTCCTCTGTCATAGTGATTTCAAGGTGTTTTCATGCCCTTTAAGTCATATTCATGCAAGCAAGTCAAGCGTTCCCTTGCGGCGCATTCCAGTCCTAACAACCAGAACCTCTGTACAGAACAGCAGACATTATTTCCAGACACGGTTTAAACACCATGTCCTGAAGGCTTTTGGGCACACACCTCTCTCTTCGGAAACACCGCCTCCTCTCTCTCTCTCTCTCTCTCTCTCTCTCTCTCTCTCTCTCTCTCTTCCTACCCTTAAGCAGGTGAGGCAGCACTAAATTACTCTCCCTCTCCACCACAACACTGCGGACGTGCATCCAGACCTGTTCCTGCCGTCGGCGCTGTAGACAGACAGAAGAGGCCAGACAGACAAGGATTTACAGGGGAGAGGAAGCGAGGAGCTCCTGTATCAGAATAGGGGCGCGTAGGGAGAAGCAACAGAGTTAATCCATATGTTTTGGTTTACTCTGCTCTCGAGTTTTTTTTTTTTCAGCGTGCCTTATCTCTCACTCTCTCTTTGTCTCTCTTTCTTCTCTCTGTCTCCCGCTGCACCCCCCTCCAAACCCCCCCCAGACTTGGCGTCTTTCCGAGACGAGTGGAAGGGCAAAGTCTGTGGCCCATTAAGGCTAAGAACCTAAGGAGAAGTTTCAAGATGTTGAGAGTTTTAAACGGTGCGCAGACATGCTCCCACCCCCCTCCTCGACAGACCTGAGGAGGGGCTGGAAGGAGTTGGCTGCCTGAACGAGACGCCGCAGCGCTTTGCCGCACATCGCTGACTTGTTAAGACGCATCTCCTTACAGAGATGTGGTCCTGACTGTGCAGACAGAACCCTGTGACAAGGAAACGGATGTGTTTACAGTCTGTGTTTAAGAGAGTCGCATGCTTCCATGGTGCGTGTCTCTCGCTCATTTTATTTTATTTTTTTCAAACACCTTTGATGAAGTTGCCAAGCTATCGCTAGCTCGGTGAGTCACCGGCGACACCAGTGAAAGCTCACCGCACAGGAGACAAAACACACACACACACACACACACAGACCAAGACTGACACATCTCAGTGCATCATTATAATGGCAGGGGTGAAGTATTGGCTTCCTCGTCTCTCTTGTCTCCTCCGCCACCTGCCTGTGTGTACCTTTGGAAGACAGATGCCTGATCAGTGCTGTGCGTCTCATCGGCAGGCAGCCACTCTGTCACATTTCCTGGGGCCCCGGTCTGATCTGAGACCTGCCAGGCGAGAAGAATGCGGCCGTCTGTTGACAGCTCTAGTCAGTCAGCTGTGTGCCATCATGATGCGTTCTCTTCCTGTCTCATACGACACACAGAGAGAAAGAGGGATTGAGTGAAGGTGAGATAAGCAGGCAGGCAGGCAGACAGACAGACAGACAGACAGACAGGCAGGCAGGCAGGCAGGCAGACAGGCAGGCAGGCAGGCAGGCAGACAGACAGACATAGATAGGCAAGCAGGCAGGCAGGTAGATAGATAGATAGATAGATAGATAGATAGATAGATAGATAGATAGATAGATAGATAGATAGATAGATAGATAGATAGATAGATAGATAGATAGATAGATAGATAGATAGATAGATAGATAGATTATTTGTCCTCAAGGGGGAAATTATTTTCGACAGTAGGTGCATACATAGCACAAACAGGTAAGACATACAGAATTATATAAAATACAGAATACAGGGACACAATTACAGGGGTCACACAACAGAGACAAAGACATGGATTGACAGTCTACACTGCACTGACTGGATTTCTTGTAACTTGAGAGGAGGTTACTTGTTTGAAGCTCGTATGGCTGCAACAACAAAGCTCTTGCTAAAACGGGCCTTTCAACACATGGTCAGTCTCTACCTGCATCCAGAAGGTGGGTAAAGTGCTGGTAGAGTGGGTGGTCTGGGTTGTGTGTGACTGCGAGTGCTTTGCAGATCAGAGATGAGGAGACACAATCGGATAAATTGGCGGTGGGAATACCAGTGAGTTTGCTGGTTAAATGAGTTAACTTTTGAGTTTCTTCTTCCTGGTGACTGTAAGCATATGGGGGGGGGGGGACAGATGGCACCATACAGAAGAACTGGGTCAATAATAGTACAGCACAGGAGAAGAAGAAGGAGGGGTTGGACAGACTGGTGATTAAGTTTACATATGGCTATAACTCTGTTGACATCGCTTGTAAATGTCCGTGTAAATGGATGCTGATTGCAGCTGAGGTTATTGTCCAGTGTAATGCCATGGTATCTGAATTTCTTTTTTTTTCTTTTTTCTTTGGTGGGGGGGCTAAAGAGCAGTTGTTTAGTTTTTGAGATGTTAAGGTATTTAAAGTTATTGTCGCATCATGGGCTAGAATGGGATATGGATTGTTGACAGGCAGAGAGAGTCATTGTTGTTATGCGAGGATGGCCATGTTATCTGCATATTTGAAGCAGAGCATAGTGGTGGATGTAGAGAAATGGACGAAGTACGCACCCCTGTGGAGCACCGGTATTGAGAATAATGGGTGACAGTGAATTGTCAGCCCTTACTGCCTTTGGTGTTGGAGAGGAAATTACGGATCCTGTGGAATAGTGGTGATGGAACTTGGAGCCATGTACTTTCTTGATTGCCAATTAATCAGTGAAAAGAAGGGGGCACCCTGGTGGCTCAACAGGTAGAGTGTGTACCATATAAGGCTGAGTCCTTACCGCAGCAGCCTGGGGTTGAATCTGGCCTGGGCCCTTTGCTGCATGTATTCCCCCCTCTCTCCCCTGCCTTTCCTGTCTCTCTCTACTATTGCTACCAAATACAGGCAGAAATTGCCAAAAAATAATCTTGAAAAAAAAAATCAATGAACAGAAGCCAGGCATAGTTTCCAGCGGTGTCCAGGTGTTGAGGCAGACTGCAGGAGAGAGGCCACTGCATCATCTGTCCCTCTCCTTTGCTTATTTGCTAATTGGAGGGGATCCAAGAATGGTAAAACATATGGAGGGATGATGTTTTGGAACAGTTTCTCATTATAAGACAGGTTAGAGCTACAGGCCTGTAGTGGCTTAGCTCTGATGGGTGTGTTTTTTTAGGAACAGGGATGACAATTGATGTCTTCCATATAACAGATTTATTTTTTATTTGATTTTTTGATTTTGAGATAATTTATTGATTCCTATAGGGAAATTACACTCTGTAGTATTTAACCCATCCTAGCTGTGTAGCTAGTAGCAGTGGGTAGCTGCCGTGCAGCACCCGGGGTCCAACTCCAGTTCATCTTGCCATGCCTCGGTCAGGGGCACAGACAGGAGTACTAACCCTAACATGCATGTCTTTTTTGATGGTGGGGGAAACCGGAGCACACAGAGAAAACCCACCGCAGACACGGAGAGAACATTCAAACTCCACACAGAGGACAACCTGGGATGACCCTCAAGGTTGACCAACCCCGGGGTTCGAACCCAGGACCGTCTTGCTGTGAGGCAGCAGTGCTAACCACTGCACCAACGTGCAGCCATTTTTTTGAGATTGTTGAAGTTCAGAGTGATCGAAGGAAGAGAGAGTGAAAGATGGGTGTTAGTATTTCAGGACCTTACCTGGAATTCCATCTGGCCTGGGAGCATTATTGGGTTTGCACCTAATAAGTTGGCAGTACACAGCCTGCTTGCTTAGGCGGGACTCATAATCCAACAAATGGAAGGGCAAATAGTCAAAGAGGCTCTCACATTATGCTGAGGAATCAGAGGTATCAAATCAGGTGCAGAAATTGCTGATATTATTGGCAAAGGTGATGGGTTCTGGTGCACAGGTGGTCCGCTTGGTGGTTTATCCAGTGAGAGTCCTGACTCGCTGAAAGGCTTGTTTTGTGTTCATATTTGTGAATTCCTGTTCCAGTTCAGGTAGCATGGTGCCGCAGTGGTTAGCGCGGTCACCTCACAGCAAGAAGGTTCTGGGTTCAAGCCCCGGGGTAGTCCAACCTTGGGGGTCATCCCGGGTCGTCCTCTGTGTGAAGTTTGCATGTTCTGCCTGTGTCTGCGTGGGTTTCCTCCGGGGCTCCGGTTTCCTCCCACAGTCCAAAGACATGTAAGTCAGGTGAATTGGCCATACTAAATTGTCCCTAGTATGAATGTGTGTGTGTGTGTGTGTGTGTGTGTGTGTGTGTGTGTGTGTGTGTGTGTGTGTGTGTGTGTGTGTGTGTGTGTGTGTGTGTGTGTGTGTGTGTGTGTGTGTGTGTATGTGTGTGTGTGTGTGTGTGTGTTGGCCCTGTGATGGTCCTGGCGGCCTGTCCAGGGTGTCCCCCCGCCTGTTGCCCAATGACTGCTGGAATAGGTTTCAGCATCCCCGCGACCCTGAGAGCAGGATAAGCGGATCAGATAATGGATGAATGTTCCAGTTTATTTTGGCCTTAAGAATTTCATTTTTAATGTCCCGGTTGGTAGTTTTAAGTGCTGGAAAGTCCTTCTGCCTAAAAGCATGTTTTTTCTTGTTGAAAAGCTGTTTGATTTTTGGGGTGATCCAGGATTTTGAGTTTGGGTATGTTCTGATAGTCCTTACTGTTATAAAAGTATCCATACAGAATTTGATGTTGTCAGTGATGACCAAGTTGTCCAGCTCTCCATCAAAGACTTCCCAGTCCGTGCACGCAAAGCAGCCTTGAGTGGTGCAATAGCATCCTCCAACCATTGGGGGTGCTGTATGTTACAAGCCTGTGTTATTTCAGCCGTTGCTTGTAAGCAAAAAGAAGGTGGGTAACGTTGCGGTCAGCTAATCCTAGCGGTGGGAGACCTCTGGCTGTGTAGGCTCCCATAGCACAGATCCAGTTTTTCTAAATCTTGTTGGTATATCTATATTGGTTGAAGGCTTGGGGAGTGTGATCAAGCCAACAGCTGTTAAAATCCCCAAGGAGGAACAAGAGGGTTACCGGGTATTTGCTGAGCAGAGCGTGTGTATTGTGTGCTATTTGCTTGGCTGCTGCCTTGACGCTGGCGATTGATGGGCTATACACACAATTGAGCACAATAGTTGACACCTCCCCCGGGAGGTAAAAGGCCAGGCAGACAGGGTGAGCAACTCCAGGTCCGGATTAAAGACCTTCCAGTGTACCTTGATGTTAGCTCCCCAGCGGAAGTTAATGTACATGCACACCCCACCGCCCTGCACTTTCCCCGAGCTTTTGGTTGTATCTGCCGCATGGTCCTAAATCCATCAAGTCTAACCTCGGTGTCTGGGACGGACTCGTCAAGCCAAGAGTCTGTCAGAGCAAAGATGCAACCCTCCCTGAATGATGTCGCCATAAGACATTTAGCATGTTGCAAGTCCAGTTCATTTTTCAATGACCGGATGTTTGAAAGAATGATTGAGGGTAGATGAGGTTCGAAAGGGCGCCGTCTGAGTCTGCAAATCACTGCTCTGCGCCTTCCTCTTTTCCTCTTTGGACTGGGTTTTATATCAGGCGGGATAAGGATGGTTGGATTCAGTTGACAGTGGATGGAGTTCTGTAGTAGTAGAAGGTTTTCCCGAGAACAGTTGAATCCAAGCCCAGCTCCTACGTCATGGTCGTGGTCATGGTCTTCTCCTTCATCATCTTCCTCTTCCTCCTCCTCCACCACCACTTAAGAAAGTAAAGAGTGCCCTCCTCCATTGTTTAAATCAGTGCTCCAAGCAACACAATCACTGACAACCCACATGATGATGAAAATAATCCAAGTACATATTTCCAGTTACTCATGATGAGTCATGGTACACTTTTAGCATTAAACACAGTAATAACCAGAAAAAAACAGAAGCTACACGGGACAACTTGACACACATGCACACGAGTGCACCAACCATGACATTGCAGCTAGCGCTTGTGGCGTTCGCCATTTCAGAGATAGAGAGAGAGACAGGGAGATAAACAGAGAGAGAGAGAGAGAGAGACGGGGAGATAAACAGAGAAAGGGAGACGGGGAGACGGAGCAGAGAGATCAGCCGACTCTGGGAAGACTGGAATCACAGCTCAGTCCTTTTTAGTTCTGCCACTGTTCCATAAAATGGCTCTCCTTTATAATTTAACTGGTCCAGATTTAGGAGTTGGGAAGACTTGGAGGGCGTTGCCCAGGCGGGTGGGGTTAAGTAGTAGGGGGAATTACACAGTGGTGTCAAATGTGGAGCTGCTGTAGGAGAAATGCCTTCAGTCCCCAGAGGGAGAGGCTGAGTTTAGAGACCAGGGTAAAAGAAGAGAGGTTAGAGCAGCTGCTGTCCAGATGTCAGGCCAAGATTGTGTATGTGTTTGTGTATGTGTGCATATGTGTGTGTGTGTGTGTGTGTGTGTGTGTGTGTGTGTGTGTGTTTGTTTGTTTGTTTCCCTCTGTGAATTATAAATTAACTGTATGTGCATGTGTAGATGTATAGTTGCTTATATTTATTGCATTCATTTTGTCTGTGCATGTGTGTTGTGTGTGTGTGTGCGCATGTGTGCGTACGTGCGCATGTGTGTGTGTGTTGTGTGTGTGTGTGTGTGTGTGTGTGTGTGTTGATCTGTAGCAAATGATTTAACAACCTGTGAGAAACACAAAACAAGTGCCGGAGCCACCACTGCTTAATCAAAGCCATCAGAGGAGGCAGGGGGAGGATTTGTCAAGCTGTTGCTGCAGACCCAGACAGACTTGGGGAAACAGACATTGTTATTGCAGTCGCATTATTAATTCATTACCAAGTGCATGCTGCAAGTCAACATGGACCTGGTTGTTGACATTATTTAATCATTTAGGTGATGGGATGTCTTGAGGATATGGAGCCAAAACAGCTGATTTGGAAAGTGTGGGGTGTAAGCGCACCAGGCAGAATATCAAATACCAACGTGGTTATGCCCACCTACAGTCTTCCTGTGATCACCTCAGATCGCCTCTGTTTCCTTCCCTGGCTGTTTTGCCTGTTTCAGCAGCCACGGTTTGAAACGTCAACCTTTTTTTTCCTCCAAGATCAAAAGTCCGAACATACATGACTGAGCCTAAATGTTTTTATTAGGGGGGCCGTAAGCCAAACAGGTCAAGGTTGCTGAACAAGGAAAGCAGGCTCCGGGAATGAGGCGTAATTACAGCCTTGCTCTACAGTCTGAAGCTGTGGAAATATGACATCAGTAGCAGAACGATGCTGCATCCATCATGCAAAGCTCCGGGAGAAGAGAGACACCCGTGTGAAGAGTTTCCACCATGGTTGCTCTAGTAGGCTGTTGTAGCTGACTTTGACTCCAAGTGAATGTTTCTTTGCAGCAAAAAAAAAAGGCAGACGGATACTCCAGGCATGCTTGACAACTGACATTGGATGAAAAAAAAAACAGACAGTAAGAATGGAATATGTGCTAGCGTTGCAAAATTCACTACATGTCAGCTGTCAAAAGAGCCGTAGTCTAAACTCCTTATGGTCGCCCCACTCGTTTTGCTTTGCAAACGTCTTGTCAGTGTGTGACTTTTGCAAACCACTGCATTTCTCTCTCTTCCTCAGTCGTAATTTGAATAGCCTGTGCTATTTCAGGGTTTAATTTAAGGGTTGTCTGCAAAAGCCATCTTTCCTCTTAGAGCACTATTGACCAATCTATCCATTTTGGAAAACAACACTTTTGTTTACTCTGGAAAGTACCCATGAGCAGTGTGATTTATATATATATATATAGGGAATCGTTGTTTGAGAGAAAATGAGATTTCACAACTATTTGCGAAATGTGTTTTTATTTTAGGCTTTGCACACAGCCATTACACTCTCTCAAAATGTGCAAGGGGAAAATGGAGCATCGTTCTCTGCCTGTTAGATATTGAGTGATGGATGGGCGTGGGTGTATTTCGGCTTAAACACCGAACCAAGAGAAGTCAAGTCAATTTCATCTGTATAGCCCATTATCACAAATGACAAATTTGCCTCAGTGGGCTTTACAGCAACACAACATCCTGTCCTTAGACCCTCACATCGGATACGCCCTAAAAAACCCTTTAACGGGGAGAAAAAATAGGAAGAAACCTCAGGGAGAGCAACAGAGGAGGGCTCTCTCCCCCCAAGATGGACAGACGTGCAATGGATGTTGTGTGTACACAATTTACAGAATACAACACTGAAAGAGGATGACAGAATTACAATGGAATTATAAGATATATGAAGAATATGATGAGGAGGATGCCAAGCAGTATCCAGATGCCACTGGAACAGCCTGGGACCTGAGCCACACGACCAGCGTCACCATGTAGACCTGACAGGAGGACAGACTACACACATGCACACAAGGGAGACTCACATCACACCAGTCACACACAGGAGAAGAGACAGGAGAAGACATCATTCAGAGAGAGAGAGAGAGAGAGAAAAGACATGAGAGAGAAGAGAACACTGTAATAGTCAATAATCTATACGCTATAATCTCATCGGCAGAACAGTGGTTGGTAAATTCATTGAGACAGAAACTGACCCGCCATGCAGTACAGGTTGCCATGCAGTACAGGTTGTGAAACATTCAACTTCAAGGCAACTAATTGTAGGCTAAGGCAAAAAGAGTCCACGTCGCTGAGGACCTCACCTGGACTCTTTACACTCAGCACACTCTGAAGAAGTCCAGACAGAGGCTCTGCTTCCTCCGAAGGCTGAGGAAATTCAAGGTCTCACCCTCCATCCTGAAGACATTCTATTCCTCGGCTGTGGAGAGCATCCTAACAGGTTGCATCACCGCCTGGTATGGAAACTGTTCTTCCCGTGACCGAGATGACCTGCAGAGAGTGGCACCAGAACATCCCTCCCCATCCTGCAGGACACTTACACCAGAAGGGTGAGGACGAGAGCCAAGAAGTTCATGAGCGACACTTCTCACCCTGACAACGGACTGCTCAGGCTACTGGGGTCTGGAAGACGCCTCTGTAGTCTTAGGGCCAAAACAGAGAGACAAAAGAGAAGCTTCTATCCACAGGCCATAAGAACTCTCAACATATACGACCTTTCACATACTTGAGACAGCTAGGTTTTTTTTGTTTTGTTTTTTATTATTATTTATTGTTTTTTATTTATTGTTTATTTTGACTTGAAAAAAGGGAAAAATGCACTGATCTTTTGTCTTCTATCTAGGCCTATGTCTTTTTTCCCATAATGACAGACGGAGTACCCCTCTTCATTTCACTGCATGTTTTACTTAAAAATGAGTTTTAAGTTTGGATTTAAAGGACTCAACAGACTGTGATTGTTTGATGGCAGCAGGCGGGTTGTTCCACAAGAACGGCGCCCGATAGGAAAGGGCCCTGCCACCAGCTGACTTCTTTTTAAAGTATAGGAGCTATCCTTGCAATTAGAAAAAAAACCCCAAAAAACAAAGAAGTTTCAGCCTGTTGAAAAAGTTCTCTGTTTCATGAGTCCTTGCTCAAGAAGCCCCCAATTCCTGTCTGTGTGCATCATCACTTCCTGTGAGCCTCTCTCGGTGGCAGGCTTCTGCAATCTTTTCAAAACTGAAACCTAGCTTGCTCTTTCAACTCTCACAACATCCAACTGATACAGAGATGTAGCGGTTAGACAAAATGGTAGTGGTTCGTGACAAAAACGTCGTTCAGCCCCCCCCCCCCCAAGTTCTTTGCGGTTCCCTCCCTCACGAGTCAAAGGATGTTGTTTTTCAATGACTGCATTTGTAATACCGTTTGCCCGACTTAACAGTGAGTTCTTTTTCCCGTTATCCTCGAGTCAGTCTGCTGAATCAGAAATGCGGCCATTTTCCCCCAGACTTGCACATTCCCCGCCAGTCTTGTGTTGTCATCCCGGATCCTTGGAAACGTGTTCTCTCCATCCGAGCACCGCGCACTTCAAGGGGAACTTGAGATTGATTTGTTGTTTTACCCCGAGGAAGGATGAAATCAACGTAAAGATAAAATAGTCACGAGAAACGCCTGACCTGGGTTTTCCCAGACTGCATCAGCCATGCTAATCCTTTGCGAGGCTGTCCTAAGTAAACTGGTGCGGTGGCTTGACAAGCGCTTCACATGCTGATACGCAACAGAGCTGACACAAAGTGAGGGTTGTGTTGGTGGAACACGCAAAACCTCAGCGGATGCTGAAGGTATAAAATATGATGCGGCGGGGTGTCCGCCGTAGTCTGCAGTAGTCTGTCAGTGGTCTGCAGCCCACCCCGGATCGGCAGAGGGGGTGGAGCAGTGACTGGGACGGCTCGGAGGAGGGGAGTAATTGGCCAAGTACAGTTGGGGAGAAAAATAAAAAGAAGAAGGCATGGCGGTCTATTTCATTGCTTACCAACACGGAGATCGCCGGTTCGAATCCCCGTGTTACCTCTGGCTTGGTCAGGCGTCCCTACAGACACAATTGGCCGTGTCTGCGGGTGGGAAGCCAGATGTGGGTATGTGTCCTGGTCGCTACACTAGTGCCTCCTCTGGTCGGTCAGGGCGCCTGTTCTGGGGGGAGGGGGAACTGTGGGGAATAGCGTGATCCTCCCATGCGCTACGTCCCCCTGGTGAAACTCCTCACTGTCAGGTGAAAAGAAGTGACTGGTGACTCCACATGTATCGGAGGAGGCATGTGGTAGTCTGCAGCCCTCCCCGGATCGGTGGAGGACCCCACTCTTCTGAGCCGTCCCGACTGGGTAGTACAATTGGACGGGTACACGTGGGGAGAAAAGGGGGGGGATATAAAAAAAAAAGATGCATCTTCTGTTTCTCTTCAGCAAATCTTCCCCCAGCAGCAAGGGGAGAAGGGGGGGGTGGAATCGAACAGCGAGATGATCCGCAGGGGGAAATCGACTTGCCATGTAAAAGCTGCAGTAAATCCTCTGCTGCTCTAGACCTGCTATTTTTCAAGGGTTATGGCTGTAATTTGGTGTTGGTTGTGTGCATGCACACTTTTGTATTTACCTTTTCTGGTGTGTGTTCACTTGCAGAGGTGAAAGAGTACGAGCCACCCTTTGGGAAGGTGAGGGAGCACCCGTGTGTGGAGAGCATGAAGGACAGCGTTCTCCGAGACCGAGGCAGACCTGAAATCCCCAACAGCTGGACCATCCATCCAGTAAGCTGCAGTCTTAGACCTCCAGACGGGTCTCTTAAAGCGCGCGTGTTGCCTGTGAGAACTGTCAGGCCACGTGGAGCGTTGGCATGTGTCTAATTATTCAAACAGCAACACACCTGGTTATCCGTGGACAGGGATAGTAATCAGAAGAGCAGAAAATGCAGTAATGCAAAAAGATAGCCTATTCTCCTGTGCCGGGTAGTTTTTAAATTTCCTTGGTTGTTAATTTCCTGACGCACGTAACTATACTTTTTTTTAAGCTGGAAGTTTACAGTAGACAGCAGGCTGCAGTTTGCATGCACGTGTGTGAGACACGCTGCTCGGAATTTGCCGCAGCTCGCTTTCTCATGGATCGGTATTATAAATGTAGTGCTCTCAAAATGCCAGCGTGGATGGATAACATTTTGCTGTATTATACTCAAATATGCAGAACAAAGGCCCTGCATTGCCAGCTCTCATTTTCACACACATTCACCTTCAGAACTCACACACACACACACACACACACACACACACACACACACACACACACACACACACACACACACACACACACACACACACACACACACACACGGGGCTGGGATTCCAAGAAACGGTATTTCATCTTAATCAGTCCTGCTAGGAGTAAATATTGGTGACTGATAGAGTCGGCGCTCCTCTGCTCCCCCTGCAGGGCATCCAGATGGTGTGCGCCACCATAGACGAATGTTGGGACCACGACCCGGAGGCCCGTCTGACAGCCCAGTGTGTGGCCGAGCGCTTTGACGACATGGAGCACCTGGACAAGCTGTCAGGCTGCTCCGACTCGGAAGAGAAGAGCCCCGAGGAGATCTCCGCCGTGGATGAGAAGTAGCGGCTCAAAAGCAACACTGCCCCTTGTTGGGCTGGCTGAGGAACTGCAACCAGGCAGCTGAGCAAGAGAGGTAGAGAGAGAGAAGGGGAAGAGGGGGAGAAAGAAATTCCAGTGGATGTTTTGTTGTGCTCTGGGTTGGCCCAGAACATATGACGTTGGAATGGATGGAGAAGTGACGGATATGAAAGGGAACTAAACAGAACTAAAAGAGATGGACTTGATTCCTTTTTTTTTCTTTTCTTTTTTTTACCCAAATGTTCCAAAGACTGGATCAAGCCATAAATGAACAGGGGAGAACACAGTATAAAGCTATTGTAACAAAATACTTCTTGCACTTTATCAATATCTATGCATACCAAATGTTGTTTATTCGGTGTCTGTTTATTGGTTAAGTCAGTACCTCTAGTTATAAGACACAACTGACGTCATAGGAAAGAGAGGAACCAAGTTTGTTTGGGGAACAAAGGAGGGAAAGGGAGCAATGAAAAATGGTGTAGGCGGTTAGTAACACTGTTAACCCCCCCCCCCCCACCCTGTATTTGTCTGGCTGCTCAAATGTTTTCATAGGTGGCCTTGGATGAATGTCAAAGGGAATGGAGGACAGTGCAATGTGAGAATCAGGATGCAGGTATCAGTTCTGCTGGCGTGAAATGAAAATGACCCCGAGCCTCAAAACAGAAAATCCATCTAAAGCAATAAGCAGAGGTGGATGCTGATATCATATCCCTAGGCCTATGAACCGTAAAATAAAGATGGGGAAATCAGCCTTTAAGGGAAAAGGATGTGTGTGCGTGAGTGTGTGTGTGTGTGTGTGTGTGTGTGTGTGTGTGTGTGTGTGTGTGTGTGTGTGTGTGTGTGTGTGTGTGTGTACATAGCAAGCAAACTGAGGACAGATAGAATAAAGATCGTTACTAAAGAGCTCAGTGCATATCTGCAAAGGATGCTGGACTCCTTCATAGACAGTTGGTGACAGAAAGGGGGATTCTAATCCCTTTCTCATTACAGATTATGATCAAACTCTTACGTTAATAAATGTTTAAAGCTTTAATTAAAAGAGGTTCAGTACTCAGTCCATTCTGATTTTCTTTTGTCGTACGCTAACCAGCCTGTTCTGTTGCTTGTAATCCTTTGATTTGGGTGCTCGGCCTGATGGAGTCGTGAGACACCTGAATGCAACTCACCTTATCTAAATTAGCCCCAAAATGTGCAGACATTTTCATCAAAAAAAAGAAGAAAAAAAACCGATGAAAATCCTGGAGAAGCCTTATATCCACCCCCAAACCTCTGTGCTAAGAATTTACAAGAATGAGCTTTTGAAATCTGCCTTCCACAGTTTTGCACCAACGACGGTTCACTGGACTTCAAACATTATGTAATCAGCACTGAGCAGATGGCTTTAAAACTTTCCTCAAAGACCTTAATTAATTTCCCAACTCCCTGATTTGTGGCGATATTACCGCACAGAGTGCACCGGACTCACTAGCCAGAGGTCTCGGTGTGCACAGTTTGCCGGCGTCCGTCCGCCCGTCCGCCATCCTGACCTTGGTTGCCTCTGCAGAGCCTGGCTCTGAGAACGCGAGTCCGGAGCTGCTTTCTGCGGTGTTTCGAGTCGATACGTGGGCCCTTGTGGCAAATGTTCTTTCCAAGTTCTGTCGGAGAGAGTGCACTTCACACAAACACACGTTTTATAACATTTTATAGATGCACCGAGGGGCGCCGCACACCTCCGCCTCTTGCGCGGCAGCTAGCTGTTGCAGCTTTCCCAGCCTCGGGCCCTGTGTTGTGTGTGCTTGATGTTTTTGTGGTCAGCAAGTGAACTTCTGGGACTTTCTCTCCATTCTTTGTTCTCGGGGGTTGTTTTGGTTCAGAATCTCCTTCACCTGATGGGTATTACGCAAAAGTATGGCCCCAAACGGATGTCCCACTTACACCGCCGTCTGTAACATTCATCATTTTAACCGTGGTTCAAACACAGGAAATACACACACGCACACACACACACACACAATACACACAAAATACCACACTGACCCACTTTCAGCTGCGCATGCAATGTTATGTCATGTCATGTCATGTTTATTGTTATATGGACGAGGCTTGACAGGTGGACCGCTGTAAACACAACTGTTACTGTTCCACCCCGTGCAACCTACAGCCACTTGCTTATATATCCGCGCACCAGGCTACGTCCTTCACGCATGCGCGTCCCGTACATCCCCAACACACCGCGTTACCCACAAGGCACGGAAGCCCGTTTAATAATATTGTAATGGCGGCGTCGTGTGACTCTTGTGTACACCCCGTCAAATAAAGAGTGACCAACTTCTGAAAACATGATCGGAAAAACACGAAGATGTGGAGACGTGTCCAGCCAAACACACAAACACACACACATACACACGAGAAAGGGTTGGGAAAGAGCCTGCGTAAACCATCTAAAGAGGAAGATGAGAGAAGAACTAAACCACGTGAGAGCTGAGAAAGCGGGGCAGCCGTCGCTTCCTTCCGCATGTTGGCGCCGGGCTCCGGAGGCGCTCTGGAAAGGGCCTGCCGGCGGTTCCGACGCACAGCAGACTGATGACTGAAACTTGGACGCGTAATTGGACAAAAGAAGAAAAGAAACAAGAAAGGAATCACAGGGAAACTGTGCAGACTCTTAATAGTAACAACAGAGCCTCCATCCACTGTGAGTCAGCCTGTCACATCAGGACCAGAGAGCAATACCGAGATGAACACATGGACATTCAGACTTATTAAACACCGCCATTCTGCCTGCTCACACACATGCACACACACGCACACGCACACACACACACACACACACACACACACACACACACACACACACACGCAATCATGTATATTTGTACAAAATCCTCATAAAAGCACATTTACAGAGACACGTATTCACCTGGCAGGGCTAGATACCGTTTTGCCACACTTTCTCTCGTTCACTTACTCAAAAGCACACACATTCCTTGTTGGCCCTCTATATTAATGCCAGGATGATATAAAATGTTTGGCGCCTTCCAAATTATGATTAATCCCAAAGTTTCCTGCTGTTCACACATCTGAATGGCAGCTTTTCTGTGGAAACACAGTACAGACAGTCCCTAATGTTTTCCACTGGCAGTATCTCTGAGTGCATGTGTGTGTCTGTGCCTGTGCGTGCTTGTGCGTGCGTGCTTGTCTACACAAGTGTGTGTGTGTGTGTGTGTGTGTGTGTGTGTGTGTGTGTGTGTGTGTGTGTGTGTGTGTGTGTGTGCGTGTGTGCGTGCGTGTGCATGTTGGATGAGGCCAAGGTGAGAGGTTCAGCAGGTTCATAGCATCTGGCCATGATGTTTGATCCTGTGCCTAGCCTAAATCAGGCTCAGACAGCTCACGCATGTTTGTAAGTCTTACTAACTGGTTTGTCCCTCTGTCTTTTAGGCTGCCTGTTTGTCTCATATCTCAGCTGTTTGTCTGACCATTAGTCAGCATGTGAGTCTATTTGCCCACATGCACGCCTGCATGTCTGTCTGCCTAAATATGTCTGTCTGCCTGTTAGTCACCGAGTAGTGTGTGAGCCAGTCTACCTGTTTGCCTGCCTGTCAGTCTGTGTCTTGCAGGCTGTCTTCAGATGCAGCTGCTCTTGACTCATCCCTGGCTGCTGGTCGCTCCGAGCATCCCCTCAGCAAAACCACTGAACTAAATGCAAGCTTTCACCCGAGCGGGCTGCGTGGACTCCACCACACCCCACTGCTCACAGGGCAACGAGAACCAACTACCGGAGCGCTGCAGGTGCTGTGTGTGCTCACTGTGCATACGTGTGTGTGTGTGTGTGCGTGTGTGTGCGTGCGTGCGTGTGTATGAGTAAGAGAAAGAAATAGAGAAAGATAATAAATATATGTATCTGTGTGCTGCATGTGTGTGAGAGAAAGATAAAGATACAGAAAAAGATAAATATATGATTCTGTACGGTGTGTGTGTGTGAGAGAGAGAGAGAGCGAGAGAGAGATTTTTGACTTTCAACAATACTTTAATAAAAATCACAAAAAATTACAACACTCAGACCAACATGGTCAGTAACACAAGATTCACAGGATCTAAATCATCTCAGGACACTCCCCAAGATCAGCTCATCGTCCACAACACAGCCAAGTACATCATTACCACACCGCACATTGCCAAAACTTTCCAGATCGTCCATCATTGCGAAGTAGCAAAAATCTACTGTTAAACGAGCTCTTAACATTTCTATAAACACAAAAACAGCGTCGTCATCATCCCCAGCATCCTCCATCCTGCTTCTTCTGCTCAGGTACACGGCCATCTTTGCCCTCCCCAGGAGGAAATTAAGAAGCTGGCATTCAGCCTTGTTTTTCCAAGAGTACCTGTTGCCCAGAATGAACACGGGTTTGGAAAAGACCTCCCCAAACAACCCAAAAACATTTTCCAGTAATGTAAAAAGTGGGTGGCGGCAGTTGCCAACATCCCATGAAGCAATGACAGACAGTTTCACGATCAGAGCAAAATGGACACTCATGGCTGACATCAGAATTAATAAGAGAGCCAAAAGCATTAACAGCCACGACACCATGTAAACCCTCCACTGCAGGTCTGCAGCTCTTCTGACCAATGGTGGTTTGTACAGCGCTCTCCACTCAGGACCACCCCTGTCCCTCGCACCTAGGTGAGCCCTCCACGGGGTGTCAGGTTTACCACTTAATTTGTCCCTGTGCAGAACTTTAACTTACATTTTGTACACTGACCTTCCATTTGGACCCCGGAAAGAAAACACAGAGGGATTCTCACTTTTTAGAAGAGGTCCTGTACAGTCCTTAAAATCTGGGGAAATGTTCACTGAAGGGAAAACATCCTTCTCATCAGGTCTTACGGAGCCATTATAATGCTGGATCAACAGCGTCCGCTCACCACTTGTGAGACCTTCCCTCCATTTACTTAGCAGCAGAGTGAGGACACGAGTTGACCTCAGTCCCAAGCGGGAGGCAAGAGAGAGAGAGCGAGAGAGAGAAAATAAAGAAACAGAGAACAATAATGAATATATGTATCTGTGTGCTGCGTGCGTGTGTGTGTGAGATAAAGATACAGAGAAAGATAATATACGTCTCTGTACTGCATGTGTGTGTGAGAGAGAGAGGGAGAGAGCACGAGAGTGAGAGATAATGAATGTATCTTCTGCATGTGTGCGAGAGAGAGCGAGAAAGATAAAGAAACAGAGAAAGATAATAAATATATGTATTTGTGTATGTGTGTGTGTATCTGTGTACTGTGCGTGTGTGTAAGAGAAAGAAACAAAGATAATAGATATATGTATATGTTTACTGTATATATGTGTGTGTGTGTGAGAGAAAGAAACAAAGATAATAGATATATGTATATGTTTACTGTATATATGTGTGTGTGTGTGTGCGTGTGTGCGTACGCGTGAGTACGAGAAAGAAAGAGAAATGTTAAAACAGGGCAGGTACCTTTATCTCATTTAAAACAAATAATCCAAGACTTCACTTTGTGTGCCACCACTACTGCAAATGTATAAACAACGTGAGAATCGCACTCATGTACTTACCATGTACATACCATGTACGTACCATGTAAATACCATGTACATACCATGTACTTACCATGTACACACCATGTACTTACCATGTACACACCATGTACTTACCATGTACACACCATGTAAATACCATGTACATACCATGTACTTACCATGTACATACCATGTACTTACCATGTACACACCATGTGCTTACCATGTACACACCATGTACATACCATGTGCTTACCATGTACACACCTTGAGAGTGATTTACCCGCTGCTGCAGGCTAAACTGTTCCTTCAGAATAAAAGAACGCCATGGTCCAGGCTGCTGCTTCCATAACCTGTTAGTGTGCCGCGTCGCCCATGAGGTTGGCAGCCCTCCGTTTCACTGGGTGAGGTCTTTAACTATTCACACTGATGACAAATGATCAGCCGTGTTTACGTTGAAACGGATGACCGGTGGGTTGTCGAAAGAAACATCTCCCCCCCCCCCTTATTTTTTCACTAACAAATGAACGTGGTGCCATTTTCCTTCCTGGACGAGGAGTCAGATTGTCTAAAGGAAGACGCATTTGAAAGCAGTCCTTTGTATTGACACTGTCATTTGTTAGTGTTGGCAGAAGAAGGATGTCTTCATTTGTTTTTTTGCATTTTAACAACCCCCCCCCCCCGAAGTAATTGTGTAGTATGTTCCACACACTCTGGCAGTAGACACGAGGCTTTGTGGGGTATGGACAATAGTTATGGAAACTATTGAAACAATTGTGTTTTATTTTCTGGGAACCCATTTTGAGTTTTCTTTTGTTTCAGTTTGACGACAGACTTGTACAAAAAAAACAAACAAACAAAAACAAAACACATCTATATAAACCGGAATGGGGAAAAATAGCTTGTATAACTAATGATGATAATCTTCAGTTAATTTTAAGATAAATTATAACCTTGTGGATGGATCCAAATCCTTGTGTCTGCGGGGCTTTCCAGGAATTTGTTAAAGTAACTGAGCTCGTGGCCTAAGGTATTATGAAGCGTACTCAAACCAAGTATTCAGAGCGGCGGGCTTTACTGTGTGTATTTTCCCTTGTTACCAGTAGAGGGCGCGCTGATCCTGTTGTATATTTTGTATAAACGCGCGTCACAGTGAACGTCTTTATCGCCTCGTCGGAACAGACCTACCAGTGACCTATGACTCATTAACAGTCACTCCCCGGCTCCCCTTTTGAGTCCCAAAGCTCCTCTGGTGACACTACAAATCGAAACGGTCACTCGGCAGGGTTTCGGGTTTGCAGCACGTAAATCAGGGCGCCGTTTCGAATGGCGAGAATCACATGACCCCTAAATTATCCCGCACATTAATGATTTGCTGTCAAGGCCTGTTTGAAAATGTTTAACACCGTTTACGAGGCCACCGGGGAGAGACTTGCGAATGCAGCTCGAAAGGCTCGCTGACACATTTCCGGCCACGGCAAAATAAAAAGGTTGGGCTCGAATGTGACGGATATTTCCATGACTAAAAGTCAGCCAGAGGCGTGACGAGCCACCCAAACAGTGCAGTCATCTTTTGTCCTAGTAGGCCTTAATTGAATTTGAATAACCACTGATTTCTCCCTGCACCCCCCCCTCTCTCGCTCTCTTTCTCTCTCGCGTGTGTGTGGCGTGTGATTTTTCACTGTACACACATATACTTGCAGCTCCCCCCCTGCAGACACACACACACACAACAAAACCATACGTCCCTCTGTTTGTCTGATCTGTCTTCCCTTTCTTGTCACTGTTTGGCTGCATCGTCCACCTTGGTGAGAATACACAAGCTTTCAGTGTTATAGTTGAGGTCGCTGTCAATATGCTAAACGTTCAGTTGTAGAAGTAAAAAGCTCTGTACGTGCCAACTTGAATCCATCGCATTCATGCCGTCTGTCATACTTGATAACCAAATGAGCACTCATTTCTTACACACACACATCATCATCATCATCAGCGGCCACTCGGGGTCGAGTATGCCCGTCCTCCCTCTGGATCCCTGTGGGTTTTCAGGTGGGCGTAGAGGCCGATCCTGGAGCCGCATAATGGGGGGACGCCTGTGTGTGACAGCTTTTTACAGAGGCTGATGCTCCTGCAGCCACCACAAGGTCCTTGGCAGGGGTTGGCCAGAACCCAATGGCACGGAGAACCAAGACGAATTGGGGACCACCCTCTGTTGCAGCCTTCATCCACCTTTACTGCCATTTGTGACCTGGAAACTTCTTCAGTCAGTTCCGCATTGAGGTCTTTGTTGGATTGCGCTTCCTCTGTCACCTCTCCCTTGACCTATGGGCCTTGGGTGACCCTAGCAGGAGCCAAGCCCCGGCCGGCATAGCGCTTGGGATCATTGGTACACGGAAGCTTCTCCAACACAGCAACGTGGCTATCCAGAAGCAGACACACACACACACACACACACACACACACACACACACACAGAAGCCGTAGGTAGACTCAGTAATCCAGGAGGAGACCCTCCCCTCAAGCAAAGCAGTCATGAAAGGCGTCGGTGAGGGCAGATAAACGGCATCGTAAACTCCTGAAGGGAGATGACGAGGAAAACAAATTACCCCTTGACAGAATATTACCTCACCCCTATAAACTCTCTCAGCCCAAGTTCAATCCCCCGCTGACCTTCTTATGAAGAAACAATGTCGGGACATTATAATACAAGGCAAGGTCTCTGAAGATGATCCTCTTTTCTGAACAAATCACCATATATGATCCTTTTTGGGGGCTTACACACACACTGCAGCGTTGGCAGCAGCAGCAGCAGTAGTGATGCTCCTGGAAAAAGCTGTTAGGGCCCCGGATCACGACAGCCTCCGTGCAGCAATCCTGCAGGAGCTGATCTGCTGTTAAGATTAAAGCACCAGGCCACCGAGGCCCGTGAGAAAGCTGCAGGTCGAGACCGCTGCATGGCCTGATACCCCATCTCTCCACCCAGACGGCTCTATCTGATGATGAGGTGTGTGAACGTTGATGGTGCACATCCCGCCTCAGCAGCCGCATGTCTGAATGTGCCATTGTGGTGTTGTCTAGTTAGATGACAAGGCATCGGTTCTTAATAAAAGAGCCGAGCACAAAGGGCGAATAGAGCCGTGCAATGAATAACGATTACAGGTGCGCTTGTCTGTGATGCAAATTTGCTTTACCTGAACGCATTTATCTTTATCTAGTTTGACATAGCTGACAAGCTTGCAATCTATATGTTTTCCATTTACAAAAGCCGGATCGATTCAGTCAAATGACCGGAAAGTAACAGTGCATGTATGGTATGATAATGATTCGGGACAAAACATTCGGTCTGTTCACCTTTTCTTAACAAATTGCAGCTTGTCCCACATGAATAAATCTTGCATGAGAATCTATAGTCAGCCAGAAGCAGCCATCAGTACCCAAATGCTGTGCGATAACCTGCAGGGCACATTGATAAGACGGATAACCCTCATGTGAAAGATTTGATTTGTGGTAAAATTGCCACATTTACGCATCAGTAACTCTATAAAGCTTATGTTCATTCATTTTTTATTTATTTTTTACCTCTTGGGGTTATGTTTAGCTGCCTGCTATCATTCAGCCAGTATATATACAGTCACTCTATCGTGATATTCTGCCCCTGTGTCACAGAGACACGACCAGCAATGACATCAGAGGCACCAAGCAGCCCCCACGAATCCCCCCACCACCACCAGCACCACTACCACCCCCCCCACCACTTCTACCACTACCACCCCCCACACCACCACCACCATCTCACCATCCCCTTCATCATCTATCCTCCCTCCTCCTCCTCACTGACCGCCCCCTTATCCCCCCCACTTCTCGCTCCACTTCTCCCACACTCTCATTTTCCTTGGAGAGGCCAGCTCAGAGGCGTGAAGGCGGTTCTGCCAGATGACCAAGCCGGGGCAACCAGCAAGAGAATCGATTGGACACGGACAGAGCACAGAGACGCATCGTCCCGAATGAGGGTCGGCGCCCTGTATTGAGTTCCATTTACTGAATGCATTTTGATCAGGAAGATCGACCACTGGGCCTATAGATTATTTCGCTGAGAGTGTGAGCAGACTGTGGAATAACACTGCAGACTGCAGCCACCGAAACGGGGGCACGTTACCAGGAACAGATGTGCTCTAGATGGCCAAACACACCTCGGAAACTTTTGTAAATGTTTTGGCGAATACATATCACTCAGAATGAAAACTCAGGACGAGTCTAAACTAAGATTGCGGTTGACTTTGAATTTGCCCTTGAAATTCAATCGGGCCCATTGCTTATGGAAGCACATCACGGATCTCCGTATGAGTTTGGAAGGGCTGGCGCGGAGCATGGCGTCATAACGTCGGTGTGACACGTCAGAAATTCTTACTTCTGCTCATCTTGTAATTAACATATCTGCCAGAATGCGGCCATCAGGTTTTAAGGACTGAAGCGATATCACATAAATATGTCGTCCTCGGAATTGAAGCAGCTGATGTTGGCCACTCAAGAATGTGAGAGCAGGACTATTTGTCAAGCGGGGACGGCTGGGAAATGGGGAAGCATGGTTCAATTTTTAGCATGGATACGTTTTTTTTTTTTTTTTTTTTTGCTCTCCCTTAGGGATGATGTCAGGCATAGTTCAGTTGTTTTCCACTCACTGAATTTCTCTTATTTGAAGGGAAAGGCAGCTCAAAGGACGTCACACTGAAGGTGCTCATTTCAAACCAAAGGAAGGGAGCAGTTTGATAGGGCACCTATCCCAGAGAGGTAGCAAAGCAAGGCATCGTCCAGAGAAAGACATCTGATATCTCTGTTCAGCTCCGGTCTGTAACTAGCTCCCTCGGCCCTCTCTGTCTCTCTGTCTCTGTCTCTGTCCGTCTCTGTCTCTGTCCCCCTCTCTCTCTCTCTCTCTCTCTCTCTCTCTCTCTCTCTCTCTCTCTCTCTCTCTCTCTCTCTCTCTCTCTCTCTCTCTCTCTCTCTCTCTCCCCCCCTTTCTTCCTCACCCCCCATCCCTCTCTCTCCCTCTCTCTTTCTCGCTCTCTCTCTCTCTGCCCCTCCCTCTCCTCCACTCTCTGTCTCTGTCTCTCTCTGTCTCTGTCTCCCCCCCCCCTTGCTCTTGTTCCATCAACTGAAACTTTCCTTGGAAAGTTTCAGTTGATGACATGATGATAGGATTTGAAGCATCGCTGCGGACACCCTGAACTGTGTCGACAGGTCAGGATCAATCTTGATGAATGCGGTGAAGCGTGAATGTTTACAGGTCATTTTCAGTGCCAATGTGTTATTGAAGGTTCTTCTTGACAACATTTTCAGCCGAAAGTTTTCTCTGCTTATTTGTGCGCAAGGCCTGCTTTATTCAAACACATTTTCACATTTTTTCCGCACCAATTACGCCCGGCGTAACTACAGTGATTGAAATGTGTAAACGTGTAGCATAGTGAACCTTCCACTTTAAAACGAATAGGTTGGCATAGTCCGTTCATCCTTATGTTGGCTCAGATAGAGACTGAAGGGTGTGGCATCCTGACATTGATTTCATTTATTTTGATAAACAGGAGGAAGGTTGTCCTCTACACTCCTCCCTTGATTGTGATGTGGGAAATGAAAACGTTTTTTTGTTGTTTTTTTTGGAATAAATGAGAATAAAATAAAGAAAAATGTCTCTGCAAACATCTCACTGTCTATCTATGGTTCACAATCATAGACACAACCATAGGAAACTGCCATGATAAGGAAATAACATGAAAATAACAGAATATTCGGTAACACTTTATATTAAGTGCATGTAATAAGCGTTAGTTAATAGGCAACCAAAGTGTTAATCATAGTATTGTAAACACGTTTTCGGCCACTAGGTAACGCTTGCAAAATATGCAAAACCTGCTTTTTCACCCTTGTCTTAGAACTTTGCACTCGTGATAAAAATTATAAAAATTTTGATAGTCCACAAAATGCAAACGTTATGACATATAAGGGCCTTTTTACCTATTAACTAACACTTATCATAGTCTTATTAACACATCATAATGTTAATGAGCATTTTATAAGGACTTAAAGTTTCCTGAGGCAACTTTGTCATCTGTGATATTGGGCTATACAAATGAAATTACTTGACCTATAAAGGCCTTTTTTACCTATTAACAATGCTTATTATAGTCTTATTAACACATCATAATGTTAATGAGCACTTTATAAGGACTTATAATTCTCAAGTTGACTTTAGAATCCAAAGGATACCATGGTAGCAAAGGTAGTTGACACCCTATAAACTGAGCAAAAGCTTTCCAATCTCCCAAATGGTGTACCCAGCCAAGATAGAGTGGCTCTATCAGATTAAACCATACATTATCATGACATGGGATTCTCTCCAGAATGAGGAGATCAGGCTGACCCTAATTTTGCATGCTGTGCAAGTACGACTAAATGGGGCACTGTCAGGGAATGACTGCGGGTTGCCCAAGCCATTATCAAGATAATAATCCCATCATTAAAAGGTGAAACCCATGGAGTGTGACATGGGCCCATCTGACAAGGCCGGCTGACATGCGTTTCTTCACCGGCGGCATTAGCACACTATGCAGACCAAGTGAAGCATTATCCAAATGTGTTAAAAACGGTGACTCGGGATGGTTCCTGTTTACACCTGGAAGGTTCTGGTGCTTTAATACGCACCATTGGCTGCTGGAGCTATGAGGCGTTGTCAGTGTGAAATGACGTGTTGCCAATGAAAGTATACAGGTGAACCTGGGGCAGTCAGAGTTACACCCACATCATCAATAACCCCCCCCCCAACTGCTTTTGCTGTGTGAGAGTTTGACTCATCGGGATCATGATATCGTAGCATCTTCATTTTATTCACTTAATCACTTTTGCTATAAAGGGTTCTTGCTGAATTTTGCAAAACGCCACTCTGTTCTGTTGTGATAGAAATCAGTCTAACTTTGTGGATGGTAGGAATTGTCCTTT